>NC_056727.1:1168547605-1168605201 GCF_019279795.1 Protopterus annectens
TCGGCACGTTAACGGCACTACCACCGTTAACTGATTGTTGACCGTGGAATAGAACAATTAGAACTACTCAAAGCTCCATTGCTTTGAGATGCGCCAACGATGTTAGACCATGAAAGTCCAGTATTTATGCCTCACAGTTCCATTTTGAAGCAACACATTTTTCCTTTCGAGAAGGCCAAGCCGCTTATCTAGCTGTTCCAGACGCTGGTTCAATAGCCCCAACAGAGAGGCAATGTTCGTAGTTCATCCTCCTTGTTTAATTCACTGGAACTGAACAGGTTAGGGCGTCCTCGGGCTACCAGAGGTTCTGGTTGACATACTAATAGAAGAACACAGGAATCCACAAACACAGGAAAATTACGATCTCCAGAAGCAAGCAGGACAAATAAGAATAACGCCTTTATTTCAGGAATCACGCCCTCCCGCAGTTGCAGAAGCTTCCTCAGCTAATAACAAATTGGTAAATTGGAAAATTCAATTTATATACCAATATATCATGATGTCACTTCCTTTTGTAATTAAACCAACAAACCACAAGGAAAGTGAAGTAAATAAAAACATCATTTTTTAAAATGTCACTTCATAAATTGAATATATGTTCCATATCCACACATTTTTAATATAATATGATACAATACTAATAAGACAATATTACTACTTTATATATAAACAAAGTATAAAAAGCTCTGTTACTTGGAAATAAGAGAATTAGAGTGGCAGATTGGATTTGATGCCTTTACCTATCCTGGATTAAATGAATCCTGTAATATTTCAGCTATTCTGAAATATAAAAGTTATATGAGATAACTTAAGGATACCTACATACATATATACTTATTAAAAATATTAGGTTTAGTGTGATATACATATCTGGTATACATACACCTTTCAATATAGGTCCTAGAAAGCCTAAATGGATGTTTTTAATTTTGATATATCCAATATATATATATTTCACATTTTATAATTTTATTTTTATTTTATACTTTGTTTATATATAAAGTAGTAATATTGTCTTATTAGTATTGTATCATATTATATTAAAAATGTGTGGATATGGAACATATATTCAATTTATGAAGTGACATTTTAAAAATGATGTTTTTATTTACTTCACTTTCCTTGTGGTTTGTTGGTTTAAAAACAAAAGACATAGTTGATAGAATCCTAAAACAATTACATAGCATACAAGTATGTTTGAAGTTTAGTGTGCAAAGGGACTGATTTACTTATTCCCAAATCAGAATGTTACCTTCCCATCATAGCACTACTCCTGTCATCAATATAAAGGCCTTTCATACCACAGCAAATACATTTTACCAGTTTATTACATTACTAGATTCAAGAGAACAGCAGTGTGCAGCTTTTCAGGAAGTAAAGTAACTAAAAGTTTCCATGGGAGCCAGTCTTCATCTTATCTCATTATCCTTCAAACCATTATTTTTGTGCTCAGTGTTCCCCACTTGCCACAAAATATCCCTCTAATTTTGTAACATATTCCCTGAGATAATCTAAAATATAAACTCTATCATTGATTAGACCACCCATTTACAAAGCCCTGGCTGAAAGGTCCTTCTTAAGGTTGCCCCAGCAGAGTGGAACTCCGTTCCGCAGGGTGTAAAAAGTGTTAGAAGTTATTTATTTAGGCAGAAGCTTTAAGGTCACTTGACTAAGCAGAATAAATGTAACTGCACACATGGCATGGGATAAACAATGAATAAATAAATGGTGACTTAACTGTACACACAACACTAGACATGCACACTCTTCTAAGTAGTATTACTCAATGTATGCACTTCTTGTGACTACAGCCTATTTGTTTATATGCAATTTAATAACATATAATTCTGTTTGAATAAATTATTGTAAACTTTCATTGAGAAATGGCTCTGGCTGTAGCTAAAAAGGATCCCTGGACCAGTCCACTTACCAAGTTAACGAATATATGTTAAATAAAGAAAGAAAGAAATATACTGAAGCATACAATTCACTTAATGTAGTTTTCACATTCACATGAATTCATTGACATTGATTGAAACAATCTTTTTTAATAGATAGAATGATGTCTAATATAATCATACAAATTTCATTAACAAGGCACAGCTAAGATAATAATATAGCAATTCAAGCAAATAGATATGAAACTTCTATCTGAACAAATAACATCAAAATTATGTGAAGAATAGAAATAAAAAAACATTCCAAAAGTTACTATATTGCAAAGGCACTGTATTTAAACTAATACCAAAGTTTGTGTTCATATACATCAAATAACACTTCAGTGTCCACTTCCAAGATCTGAAAATAAAAGCAGCAAAGACCAGAATTACCAATATTAGCCATAACCTTTCTGTCTTATCTAATGAGACCCAGTACCTAAACGTCAATGTGGTCCACGGGAGTAAGTTCTTCATCAATGTCCAGCTACACGCTTCAACTTCCCTAGTCCAGAGTCATGCCATGCCCTGGGCATAGCCATAATAAATTAAGGTAATCTGCATCAGCTGATGCATACCTCCATCAAAGAGATAACATCCTTTCTATACAAATCCAGTGGAGTAGTATACCAAGGCTGTACCAATATGAACTGAGTAAAGACTAGAACTGTGGCTGGATTAAAGCAACTCCATAATGTCAGAATTCTCCTTCATTGCTTCTCCAAAAGACATTTACTCAACGTGCGCTCCAATTTGATTTTCAGAGGAGAAGTAAAGTCTGAACTATACTTCACTGTAATTGCTTCATACAAAGCTAGCTTTGGCCCTAAATGGAAACCAGTTTGCAATGCTTTGTATATGTATGTACAGAGTATCAAGTAGCTGACTCTAGAATGTTTCTAGACTCCACCCATTTCCAATATGCTATTGCAGAAGGTACCTCATACAGGATGCCTTGATACTGTCTGGAGCCAATTTGCAGTGGTGGGAATAACAAAAAGCAATAGCTGAGGACAACCATTTAGAAATTGTTTGTTTCAAGACAGGTTGTCCTTTTTTAGTTCCCATCTTAAGAAATACATAGCTGACCAGTTTTCATAAAGGACTTCGTTCTGTCAAGATAACCTACATATGTTTAGTGTATGTAGATTTTTTTCTCCCTGGTTTTGAGGATCTGGGTAAAACACCAAAGATTGATGGACTGATTCAAAGTAAACTGTCTCAGACTACTTTGGTTATAAATGAGGCACCAGTTCTTAAAGTAATCCCTATCCTTGTGGAATACTAGATAGGGTTCACCCACCATGAGAACTTGCACTTAGATACTCTTCTTGCAGATTTCACAGCAATAAGAAAGACAGTTTTCCAAGCAATGAACTACTTCTGCCACTTGACTGGATACAAATGGAAATGTGGATATTTTTTGCAGCACAATGTTAAGGTCCCCAAAAGGAGTCACCTTCTTTCCAGGTGGCAACATGTGTAGAACCCTATCAAAATTTTTTAATGATAAACAAAGAGGACAGGGGTGGAGTCATTGAGAGATGTGCTGAAATTGCCTGAAGATGAACCTTGACAGTGGAATAAGATAGGTCAGAGAACAGTAACTGACAAAAATATTTTAGAACTAGTGGTACATAATCCCTTTTACGGTCTTGGTTTCTGGCTAGGCACCAACTTGAAAATCTTTTCTATTTGTTGATATATGATTTCCTAGTAGTAGGTTTTCTTGGTTCCTTTAGTACTTGCCACATGTCCTCATGAAATAGTGCCTAAAAGGTATCAAAATTAAATCATCTAGGTAGTCAGTTGTAGTAGTAGTATCAAACATCCCCGGTCTTGTATGAGTAGATTTAATCTGTGAGGAAGATTGTAGCCCCTGCCCAATTCCTTAAGAAGGGATAATCACTGTTGTCTGGGCCTGGGAAGTTTCCACAAAGATCTTTGAAGAAACCCTCTGAATCTTGAGATTGATCCTGTATATCAGTGAAAAGGGTGGAAATGCATCTGCTTTCCTTGGTCTACCTGGAAGGAGTCCTGGAACAGAATCTGGTTAGGTTTCTGTTTTGAAAGGAGGCAAATAGATCTACTTGAGGTGCTCCCAACAACTGGATCAGTCTCAGGAAGACCCTGTCATTCAATTTAAAATAGTGATGGTCTATCCGGGTCTTATTGAGCTTATCAGCAACTAAATATTGCTCAGACAGAATGTAAGATGCTTGGAGGGTCACATAATACTGAAGAGCTACCTTCCAAGTTATCACAGCCAGCTGGCACACAGGGAAAGACCTGGTGTCCCACTACTAGTTGAAGTGCCATATCACTGTTGTGTTATCTGTAATCATGTACAAGGATCCCTAAGACCCCAGATAAAAAATGAGATAATATAGCATGGATCCCAGCTACTATTTTTTTTTACACTGATGTTCTTTGGTCTGTCTATCATGCCCCATGGGCAGCACTGTTTTACCCTTATTGAAACTGCTCCCCAAGCAAAATCTGAAGCATTTGCTGATACGGATTGTTGGGATACAAGGGGAAAGAATTCTGAATTGTGTGCAGTCTCCACTGATGCAGTTCCTTCTTGATAAGGCCAAAAACTGGAATGTGAAATTCCAGAGGATGATAATGTTGAGTCCTCAGGAAACCAAAAAATCCTAGTCTGTATGACAGCATCAAAGAGGAATTTTGAACATGCATCTGGAACCCCAAACTGGTGAGGAAGGAGACAATCCATTTTAAAGACTCCAGACTTCTGGGAAAAGACTCTGCCGAAATGTCAGCTGTATAAATAAAGACAAACAACAATGCACGGAAGTCCACAAAGGATTATTCCAGGGGCTAGGTTCTCTGTGAATAACTCAAAGGGTAATACAGAGAGCTAAGACCCAGGCACAAATAATCTAGACAGGATCTAGAACTTGTTTCCTTGCAAGTTCTTTCTTTTGAATCAAAAACAATCGGAATAAGTTGTTTATTATTGTTCTTTTAGATATGTAGATTTGTTTTGTAATATTATATTATCATGTATTAATGTTTTGCTGTTAAAATGTTCAATAACAACAATTGAAAAAAAGAAATAATCTGAAAAAATGCCTTTGCCCCTGTGGTCTAAAGGCACTGGATCCATTATTTGTAGGGTTAGCTTGTGACAGCAAAGGGAGAAATTGAGGTGGTGTGTCTGGAACAGACTTAGAGGTATATTACCAAAAGGGGAGGGGGAAATACAGGTATTGTTATTCTTAAGCTGTGGATTGTCCCCTTTTCTGAAAAGATCCCTGTGTTTTGTTAATGTTGATCCCCTCCTGCTATTTTTTCTTTATGCCATGTTTGCTAGAAGTAGGCAGGGACTTTTTATATAGCTTTCTGAAGGGTGCTGAGGATCTATTTGCTTTATAATGGAAAATCTGAAAAAGGCTGTTAACTTCCTGAACTAATTTCCCTCTTTCATCATATTCTTTGAGTACTTAAGTAGCAAAAGGATCAAATACAGTTTCTTTATCTAATGAAGAGTTCAAAAGCTGAGATTTATCTTCATCTATGAACCTTTGGTTACGTACCCAGGCATACCACCTTGAGAAATGAGCAGTAGCAGAGACCCTAGACACAGTATCAACACAATCATGCGCACACTGTAGGACATGTTTATTGACCTGATGAATATTAGAAATAATGTGATTCAGAAAGTATTTATTCCCTGAAGGCAGATTAGTGGAATATCCTCTGAAAGTTTCAGAAAATTTAACACAAACGTCCACATGTGGCCGTGATAACTGAGAACTCTAAAAACGAAAGTGGAAAAAAATTCTTACAAATCTATTGAACACCTTAACTTTTTTATCCCCAGGAGAGGGGTTAGGATTCTCCAAAAGACTATTGCCAGCTGATGATGGGGCAGAAATGGCTGCAGGATTAGACTGAAGGAGAGAATACAAGAATCTATTAGCCTGAGAAACTCTATAAAGTCTATTTATCTTTTTAGGGACTGAAGACAGGGAATTAGGATTATTGCAGGTAGACAGCATGAAATACATCTTCCAAGGCTGGAAAAATAGGAGGACCAGGAGTAAAATGTGGCAACTCCACTTGTAATAACTCACAGTATTTCCACATTTCAGTGGGAACCTCAACTTTTAATAACTCGTGTATCTCCTCATTTCTTGGGGAGCTTCCACTTGTTCCCACAAAAATATATAAGTCATCCTGGAAATAGGCAAAGAAGAAGAAAACTCCAAGGAAGATGGAGTATGGAGTATATGTGCTTTTCCCAGAGTCAGAGTCCTGGCCTTGGGAATCCATAGGAGAGGGAACTCTGTCTCTATCAATGTTAGGCTTTACTAACTATCTTCAGGATTTTCTGCACAACAATGGTGCTCCAATAAAGATTTTTTTGAATTCCAGGACCAACTGCTTACAATAAACTCCTGGCTAAGGTAGAAATATCATCTTTATGTACCATAAGTGCTTCCCCAGATGAGCAGTATCTTTTGTTTCTTTTTTCTAGGCAGAGTGTCTGGAAAATGACTGACTAGGTGATCAGTCTTTATCCTGGAAAAGAGCTCTCTCTCCCTGGCTATCCTGAGAAGAATTCCCAGAACCTCTCCCAAACTCAAAATGAAGATGCTTCTCCTGTGCACTTATGGGACACTGGAATGACCACAGGGGACATGTCTGACCCTGGCTCATGAGGGCAGAAGAAGAAACACCAGAGTAGCTCAGAGAGACTGGCAGAGAAGCTGAGGAACAATGAATGGCCACTACAGGATCCCACACCAATGGCTGAGGCACTGATGGTGCCTGTGGTGACTACAAGGACTCATTTTAATAAGTTTTTCTTTTAGGTCCAACAGGAGAAGAACCAGCAAGACCAAAGTAGGTATCCATGCTGTGACCAAGGAAGATGACTAATTGCCATAAAAAAGTCATGGAAAGAGCCTCTCTGAATGTAAGTTGTCACAAAGTGCTCACAAACAGCACACACACACACACACACACACACACACACACACACACACACACACACACACACACACACACACACACACACACTCAAAAAAGAAATAATCTGAAAAAATGCCTTTGCCCCTGTGGTCTAAAGGCACTGGATCCATTATTTGTAGGGTTAGCTTGTGACAGCAAAGGGAGAAATTGAGGTGGTGTGTCTGGAACAGACTTAGAGGTATATTACCAAAAGGGGAGGGGGAAATACAGGTATTGTCATTCTTAAGCTGTGGATTGTCCCCTTTTCTGAAAAGATCCCTGTGTTTTGTTAATGTTGATCCCCTCCTGCTATTTTTTTTTCTTTATGCCATGTTTGCTAGAAGTAGGCAGGGACTTTTTATATAGCTTTCTGAAGGGTGCTGAGGATCTATTTGCTTTATAATGGAAAATCTGAAAAAGGCTGTTAACTTCCTGAACTAATTTCCCTCTTTCATCATATTCTTTGAGTACTTAAGTAGCAAAAGGATCAAATACAGTTTCTTTATCTAACGAAGAGTTCAAAAGCTGAGATTTATCTTCATCTATGAACCTTTGGTTACGTACCCAGGCATACCACCTTGAGAAATGAGCAGTAGCAGAGACCCTAGACACAGTATCAACACTACACACACACACACACACACATGCATGCACGCACACACACACACACACACACACACACACACACACACACACACACACACACACACACACACACACACGCACACACACATACACATATACACACTCATACTTCCCTAAACAGTTCTAAAACCAAGGAAGATATACAAGCTCTACATAAAATCCCTGACTGAACAGTAGTTCCTTTCCCCTTACTTTTATGATTGAAAGTAAAATGAAAATTATGTACTTATCACAATGATAAATCACTTAATTCCAGTCCATCTAATACGATATAGTAGTCCTAAAGACACTTGTTGAATCTGACCCAGCAGAATTAGTACACCAGCCTCAAGCCCCATTAAGAACTTCCTTTTCCATAATGTACTTCTCACCCTAGCTACCTCAGAACTAGTTTGATTCCTCAAGACATAAATGCCACTAATTTGTGCTTCTTTGGACCCAATAAGCTGTAACATGGAGAAACTTCAGGTCTTACAACATGGAAGGGCAAAGGTGGGAGGGTTGTCATACTGGATATAATGGAATGAAATGCTGTATCATTATGGTAAGTACAGAACTATTGTGTTCTATTCATTCAGTCCATCTTATCTGACATGTGAGTCAGAATCTGAACCTATGGAACCCCTGAGTGGCATCATAACAGGAGACCCTTCAAGATGGTAGCACCAAAGGATGCTCTAGGTCTGGAGGGACAATTCAACTTGTAGTACTTAATAAAGGTATGCATGGATGATCTGGTAGCAAACTCACAGATATTATCTAGTGAATGATCTCTGAAAAAGGCTGTAGAATTTGCCATGAGTCCAGTAGAATGAACTTTTGGTTTACAAGAAAGAGGATTGCTGTGAGATGTGTAGATGAATGAGGTACATTGGGCACCTTTTTTCCCAATTTTTGTGAGCAAATAAAACAAAAATCAGCTCATCCTTTTTGAATGATTCTGTTCAATGAAGGAAGAAATGCAATTGTCTGTGTATATCCAATATGTACAGCAAATACTCTCCTTTGTTTCTGTAATTTGGAAAGAAGACTTATGGATAAAATGACTGAAATATTTGTCCTTAGAGTTACCCTGTTTTTATGGAAAATCAAGTAAAGAGGAAAGGAGGCTAGAGCATGTTGCTTGGAAGTCCTTGCTGAGGTGATGACTACTAGGAAAAACAGTCTTCCAAGAGAAGTATTTAAGGTTTGCCAAAGATGCAGGTTCAAAATGAAGTTTTATGAGGGCCTCTAGTGCAAAACTAAGATCCCAAGAGGGAGCTGGATCTTTAATAGGAGGTCATAATAGAAAGGCATTTTATAAAGGCCTTGCATAGTTTGCGAGAGGCTAGAGAATGTTCCTGAAATCCAATATGAAAACTCAAAATAGCCACTAACTGTACCTTAATAGTGGAGAAGCTAGAGCCTTAAATTAGAGATGTCATAAAGTGCAGGATGTCTGCTATAGGCGCTGAAAAAGGGTCAATGCTTTGTGTGTGAACCTAAAACACAAATCTTTTAACTTGTTGCAAATGGATATTACAAGCGGAACCCTTTTGAGAGGCTATTAAAATTCTGACAATCTTTTAGGAAAAGAGTCATCCTTAGCTGTCAGTGGAATTGAAGAAACCAACTGGTTAACTCCAGGCTGTGTAGGTCTTGGTGAGGCTTCCTGGAGGGTGAGTGAACAGATCCAAGATTGGATTGAGGAGCCAGAGAGACTCCTTCAAGTGAGACCTTAGAAGGGGAAACCAAAGTTGTCTGGGCCAAAAGAGAGGTATGAGGATTACTTTTGCTTTGCACTTCAAAGCCTTCTGCAGAAATCCGGACATAACAGGAAGGAGCAAGTATACATATAGACACCAGGAGGCCATTGATGAGACAGAGTGTCTCTTAGTGGCTGCCCCAGAGGTGGAATCATGGCAAAATAGCTACTGCACTTGGTGTTGTACAGGGTGGCAAAAAGATCTTAGCAGTGAGTGTCTCAGTGGCTGTAAATCTTCCTGGCTATTGATTCATAGATGAGCCATTTGCAAGGCATTAGGAGATCACTGCTGATCCTGTCTGCAAGACAACTGAGTACCCCTGGGATGTTTGTTGCCACAAGAAAGCTGTAAGATGCCATTGCCCATTGCTAGAACCTCATGCCTTCCCGACATAAAGGGTAAGATTCCGTTCCCCTTTGTTTGTTGATGTACCAAACTACTATCATGTCCGTTTGAACGGATATCATCCCCTATGGAAGGTAGTCCTGAAGTTTCTGCAACACTAGTAGGACTGCCCTCCACTCAAAGACATTTATGTGAAGATTAGCCTCATTGTCCATCCATAGACCTTGAAATCATTCTCCCTTCCTAATGACCTCCACCCACACAAGGGAGGATACATTTGTGGTCATTATTGTTACTGGCAGTGGAGTCTAAAACTGACTTCCTGTCCAAATCATTACTTTTTTAACTACCACTGAATATGCTTTTTGCAAGATTCTGTAATGATTATAGTCTTGGAAAGAGGATAATAAGCCTGTGACCATTGAGTTTGAAGGAGCCATTACAATATTCTCATGTGGAAGTGGGCAGATTCTACCATCAGAATTGAAGAGGCCATCAAGCCCAAGACCCTGTGAATTAAACATGTCATAAGAGTGTTGCTGAGTAACAGATGTTCTACTGCATATTACAAGATTTGAACCCAGTGCTGAGGGAGAAAGACTATGGAAAACATGGCATCCAAGTGACATCCCCCCAAAAAAATAGTCTGTGAGTGGGGCTCAGATTGGACTTTGTAGGTTTACAGACATGCCCAGGAAGTTGCAAAGAGAAAGAAAATGATCCATGGCATGTTGAAGACACTCCACTGAGGTGGCAGCCAGGAGCCAGTCTTCTTGACATGGGAAAACTTTGTATTCCTGAAGTTAAAGATAAGCTGCTATGACAGCCATGCCCTTGGTTAACAACCCTAGGGCAGTGGTAAGGCAAAATGGCAGTGCTCTAAATTGGTAATGACTGGCTCCTGTTTGGAAGCATAGGAATCTCGAGGACTCTTTCACTCTCTTTATATGAAGGTAAGCATCCTGAAGACCCAAATAGCACATCCATTCATTTTCCCTGAGGCATGGAAGAATCAACTGCTCCATGACCATTCTGAATTTGGTATTTTTCACGTAAGGGTTTAGTAGGCTGAGGTCCTTGGTTTTCTTCAAAACCAAAAAGAATTTGGAATAATATCTTGACCCTGTCTGGTCTGGTTGGGCCTCTTTCATGGCTCTTTTGATGAGAAGAGAAATCATTTCTCATGGAGCAGCCTTTCCTGTTTGGGTGGGACATCTGGAAATGAATAATAGCATTCAGGAGGAGTTTCCAAAAATGGTACGTTATAGCCTCTGAATATTATTCCTCAAACCCATTTGTCTCACATGATGGCATATCATGAGGCTGGGTATAGAGAGAGAGAGAGGGACCTCTCTGACTCCCTCCAGAGTGGAGCAGTCAGAAAGACATTCAGAGATTCTGAAGTCTTCTGTTGGAGAAGGGCCCAAGATATCCCTAATTCTGCAGACCTCCTTGGCCTCTAGGCCTGTGTCCATTGAAGGGGCCATCTCTGTTATAGCTGCCCCTGTCCAAATGTGAGTCAAACTAATGTCTAGACTTTCAAAACCAGAGAGAATTAGGCTCTTTTGGTTCCTATAGTAAGATCTTTTGTGGGGCCTCAAACTTCAATCCTAAAGAAAAAGTCTTACTGTCTTGGTCACTATTTTGCATTTTTTTCACAGATGTGCCAAATAAAGAGCATTTCTGAAGGAAGTTTAAAGTTTAAAATTGTTCATGAAATAAAATAGGAACAACCAGGCATTGTGGCTCATTGCTATGCCAGTTCCAGCTCTCCTGGCTGCTCCATCTGCCACATTATGCATGAGGTGCATGAAGAGGTTTGTAATACCAGACATGGTGGTCAGAGGGGCCTCTAGCTGTTTCTTTGACTACAATGTCAATAGGTTTTTCAGAGCAGATCCCTCTGAAACCTATTCATATGTGTGTGGGGGGGTAGATAATTCAAACTTTACAACTACAAGTCTAATATTAAGGGAAATCTGAAGGATTATGTTGGGAGAAGTAGCAAGGAGAAGGGTCTGATGAAAAAACAGCTACTGCGATTGGAAAAAATAGTATAAACCTTTGGCAGTACTAAAAATAGCCATATTAACATATTCAATAGACAAAAGATGTGTGAATGAAATAGATAATAAGTAAAATGATGTACAGTACCTATCCACTAAAAATCACACTTTTAGTCACAAAGGAGATAAATAAGATCTGAGGTAACTATGGAGAGAGGTGCATTATGGGAAGGGGAATTCTTAAAGGGATGAAGGCTAGAGCACTAATTCTGCTGACTCAGATCCGACAAGCAGCTCAAGAAGCCACATGTCAGATTGGACAGAGGGAAAAAATAAGATTACTCAGGGAAACTAACATGAAGTACACAAGCACTAATAACAATGGCTGTAGTTTTAACATTCTTTTCCATTTGTACTATATTTAGCCATAAGTGGTTCAGGTTCCCTTTTACAAAATTTTGTTGCATAGAATACACAAGAGAGAAGGGTAAAGTTTCTAAACATTAAGCCAAAATCTTTTTGAATTATTTTGTTGCCAATTACAGAAATGAGTTTGGATGGAAACCTTGCAGATCTGGAACCTCCTTAGTAGATTTTTGCAATAGCAGTATTATGGCCAATCTAGATGTGTGAGGGAATAACTCCCTCTCTCCCCCTCTATGAATAACTATAGCAAGGGCTTCACTAACACATTCTGGAAGCATTTGTAAAACTCTACTGTCAGCCCATCTGTACCAGACACTTTCCCATTAGGGAGGTTTTGAATACATCCCCCTATCTCCTCTGCAGTGATAAATCAGTTAAGAGTATGCTATTCTATATCTCTGACCTGTGTCAGGTGAGTTGTAAGAAGGTCTTCTGTAAGGCATAATTCTAATCAATCCTTGAGCTATATAACTTATGCAGAAGTTAATAATGTGTCCCAAAACATTACACATTATTAGTTCTCATAGCTAGGTATGACACCTCTCTTCTCCTTTCAGTCAACCAGTTAAGTAGAAATTTGAGGGACCTAATACCCTTTACCCAATGATATGACTACCACCTTTCGCACTTACTGTGAAAGCAGTTCAGCTGGCTATCCCTACACTCCTTTCAAAACTGCTGGATATGAGAACTAAACCAAGCTCTGTCTTCCTGTTCATTTTTATACAGATCTTCCCAATAGTCTTGGATAAGTTTACTTAAGAGTAAATTGATGATGTGGGGAGTGTAATAACAATGTATAGACCTTCCAAGGCCTCGGTACTAAATGGGACAGAATTATGTTCCAATAAAGCCATTGTACCTTGATCTACAGTATTATGTTGAGAAGATGACAGCTAAAAAACATAATTCAAACTGGAGAAAATGTCTATTTGATGGGCAATGAAACTAAATTTCCTTCCTTGAGTATTTAGAGCATGTCAAGTGTCCAATAACTTTAGATCCAGCACAAAATTCTTAAAACACTTATATGACATTCTAGCTATGACAGAATCCAAGGGTACATTAAAGACCCCTCCATTCACTACTGTATGTCTCAGGCCCCTTATATCTAACAGGGTTGTAGAAAACTGGTATAAAACCTGTGGATCATTCTCATTAGGACCATACAAACTTACAAGGATCAGCCACTCAGTTGTTCTTGTCTTAGCTAGTAGCCACCTATCTACCCCAGGTCCTTTTAACAATGAAACAGACAATACTGTGTATTCCTTCACAGCTAGTAAACCCAGACCTTAACACTGAGCTCGTTACTTGTTCATTTTTTATTGACTGTGACCTGTACTCTAAGGACTCTTTAACTGTATCATGGCCCCTCACACTACTCAAGCCTTAAGGTAAGCCTGCATTTACTAACCTCAAGACATACTCTGAGGGAAGAAAATTAACCTGAAAATATAAATAACACCAACTCATTGATATCTGTATTTTAGGTAAGACTCGGACAGGTTCCAAATGACTTCAGACTCAAAGATGGCAAAAAGGAGGTTGAGGAAAATGGTTTCAGTTTCAAGTACTTGGATACATGCTTTGCACCATTTCTACCTATAAAGATGTATATTCCTATAACAAAAGCCAAGAGAAATAAACATTTTTAATTGTGATGGTGATATTTTGGGTGCTTGTGTCATGTGGCTCATGCCACCAGCTTTCTGTCATGTTTTATGCATACACATGTATATACTCTTCAGATTCTAGTGAATAAACTCCACAGGTTCACAATACTGGTCCAAAACAGGAGCATCAGTGCCACTTCTTTACAAGAGTAGGCTGACTCACTAATGAGAGAGATTTATATATAGATAGATAGACATGGTGGTTATGAAATACACTGCCTCTTTATTCAATGCTTATACCACAGACACAAAAGTTGCCATCTTTTAATAAAGTCATCTGTTTCTGCAGCTAACTGATAATGTCACTCTAGATCACAGATAGCAGCAAGCCAACAAGTTATTAAAATAATTATCTTATTTGGATTGTGCTGCTGGATAAACAACATGACACTGGTAGATTATGGACGAGAATGTCATCTAATGTCAGAGACACTAAATGGCCACAGAATCATTTATTTGTATATATTTTATGCAGTTTAGTACATGACTAATATTCTCACTAACTATAAACTTTACCTTGTAAATAGTACTTTGCATGAAGTATACTCCATGCCTTTTCCTTTTTAACTTTGTGTTTTTCCTTTGTCTGATTTCTGTAGAAAAGTGTACCTTTGGCAGTGGCATCTCCAGATTTCCTTTTTGTTTACAGGGAACAGGGGCACAGTAGCTAGCTGGATGGCACATGTAGGACAGTGAAAGACAAAAAAAAAACACAGCAATAATATATAATTCAGCCTCAATCTGATGTTAAATGTGAAAAACAATTTCAATGTGAAAAAACAACAAATGCCACAATCTAATGACACATTTACATAGTTTACATATTTTGGCAATATACACACAGCACAGAGAATTTGTTGTGCTCAACGATTATAGTTTAGATGAAGTGGTGATATACTGTAGTGTAACAAAGTAAGTTGATAGCTAATACTACAACAGAAATAGAAGAATGACACAACATTTTTCCTGAGTATAACATAAATTCAAGTTGTATCTGTTTTGTACCAATCAGAGATTTGGATTTAATTTAAAAATGGATTTCAAATTTTATAGCAGCCATTTTCTAAATAAAACAAAATACTCTCACATTGAAAACAGATTTAGCATGAACAGCAGTAAACTTCTCCTATCTTGAAACTCACATTTATAGAAAAATGCATCTAGCAACCATTTAAACAATAAACTTGCTAGCATTCATACTCAAAGTAGCGTACAGAAAAACACTAATTAGCAGCTATGTGAAGGATGCAGAAATTCAAAAGACAGATGCATAACTCATTTGCTAATAGCTTGGGACAGCCCACTGGACACAAGTGTCTTTTTCATGAGCAGCCCATGAATTTGCCTTGTGAAGTTCCTTAGTCAGAGTCACATAGAAGACAAATGCAGACTGAGAGAATCAAACCCTTACAAGAAGCAACTCATAGCCTTACATATCTGCACTAAGTGTGAGAAAGACTGATGTAGACCAGCCTCAGTACATTTCTCACCTGCATGCCAGAAAAAAATAGCTAAATTAAAAATATACTCATGGTTAAAAAATAACATTAAACTCAGACTTTATGCTATCCAATTTATTCAAAGCACACTGTAAACATTCAACATAAAGAAACAAAGGAACATACCCAAAGAACATGTCTCACATGATAATGCTCCTATTTAGTGCAACTGACTCCTTCCTTTATACCACACTATGGGGTGCGGGAATCGAGTATTTATAGAAACACAAACTCACACATACATGATCATCAATTACGCCCTCTTGCATGACTGTGTACACATCAGATGTTTACTTGCAATCAGGCAAATGAACAACTAATTACCTAAAAGTATATTTCATCTTGCTGCTGTGAAAACCATGCAATGCAAACCATTGAACCCCATGTCCTCTCAACCTCTTAGCTCAAGAATCATAAACAAAAACAAAATCTGGAGCAGTTTTATGCACTTAGTTGCTAACATAGTAGGTTTTGCATTAGCAAGCATTTACTGATGGGTACAAAATCTGAAACTCACATTTGTCTTTTAGTGACCATTGTCCACAACTCTTTAGAAGTCAGGTACAAATTTTATGAGGAACAGAACACAAATATGAAATAAATATGAAATGAAAAATCAGAGACAGTTTTGAATTATACCCTCTGCATGATCAGGTACAGTCACTTGCATAACTGTACACCTCACATATTGCTTGAGATCAAGTGAATAAATCAAATCATAAATAATGGTCCAGAAATGTATCTCAGCACTGTGCTGTCAGAACCATACAGTACCTCTCCCCTCTACCCTCTCAACTTCTTAGCTCAAAAATCAGTAACAAAGACATAAAATCAGGAACATATTTTAAATATTTTCTCTTATATACTTAGAAAGTTGCTAGAATATCAAGCTTTGAATTAGCAAGCTTGTTCTGAAGGATGCAAAAACTGAAACCCACATGCCTGTCATTATTTAGTGAAAACAACCCACAGAAATTTTCCAGAAAGCCACATATTTAACAACGAACAGACCAAAAATATCTCTCAACATCTTTGCTCAATAATTCTGGACAAAGCCAAAAATGGGGACCCCAAAAGGGGCAATCTTTTTGTATTTGTTTACCAGGTAAACCCACTGGACAAAGTGCTCCTTTCCAGGGGCAACAAAAGCACTATCTGAGTGACTTGTTGAAAGTCACACAGTAGACAGCTGGAAATGGAAAAATCAAATCCTGTACTTTTGATTACAGGAAATAGTACATTAACAGCTCAGAGCCTCAAGTGCCAGACAGTTCTAATTCACTTAAAAATGACCAAAACAGCTGTTGCATGGACATACCTTTGCTGGCTAAAAAGAACAATGAAACTATAGTGATTGACATTACTAACTGCAATCCTCAGTGATTTACCAGAAAAAAAATGTTTGTTTGTTTTAACTTATTTTGTTTACTATGTAAACTCACTGGACAAATTGTCCTTTTCATGGGTGACCCAGGAGCACTGTTTGGTTAAAGTAAAACTCCACCCTCTCATATGGTTTAACTCAATCCTTAGGTTTCTTTTCTCCCTATAATATGATTCCAGTATTATGCATGTACCATAAATCTGCTTGTACATTTTAAAACTTCCGTTTCCTTGCATTGGAATCAAAGGAAGAGAAAGCCCATCTACTTTTTTTAAGCTTAACTTCTCACACATTTTGCAGAGGAATTTATCTCTACCTGCATGACATATCATAGACACAGATAAATCTGTAGTTTATCCTGTTAGGTACTGTTATCAATCTTAGATGAGTAACTAATCCTGCTAATGATAGGAACACAACAGCTTATATAAAAAGACAGAAAGATGTTGAACTGTTTTCCACTGTTTTTATTGAGAGAGGAGGAGAACTTAGCACTCCCCTTTCATAGCAAAACAAAGCAATTAGATTATCCAGGGGATTAAAGGCAGTTGTCACTTCTTCAGTCACATTTACACAAGCAGCAACACAGTATTGAAATGCTAAGCTTTAAATAATGGTTATTTATAATAGTTTAGATATTAAGATAACCTAAATGTAGTATCAACAATTTCTGTGACATTTAGAGAAAAGTCAGGAAATATTTTTTTCTTGTAAGGTATCAACACATTTAACATTTTCAAGCACCCCTCCCCTACATACACACACACACACACACACACACACACACACACACACACACACACACACACGACAGAACTGCAGAAAGAGAGACAAGTGGCAATCCTATCAACTAGGTATACTGATAATGTTCATAAAAGGTATTTTATGCTTTTTTGTGACAACATCCCAGAAAGGGATGCATATCGGGTACATGCAGATCCATGGTAACAGATTCCCATTAATTCTGAGTTAGTCCTTACATTGTTACAGTGCATGACTTAATGCCCTTCACCCATAATATACAGCTGGATTTACTTTAATGTACATTTACTATGTGCTCTTGCATTAAAAACATTAAGAAAAGAAAATCAGAAGTACTTAACTGTGTTTAAATACACATACACACACACACACATGCACACACACAGTCAGACACATGCATTTAAACACAGTACTGCATCCCACATATAATATTCTGCATGTTACATACATTTTTATACACTCACACACACATACAGATATATATTTTCCCTATATCGAAATGCAATGTAGAGTGAGCCAATGATTTATAAGGACACCCTTATGACCACCAATTGGATTGTTAGGAGAAACATGCATGCCATGATAAAAAAAAAATTATTTTGAGTTCTAAGGTGGAGTTTTCCTTTAAGTGATTCACCAAGTATCAATCAGTAGACAAATGAAGGTAGAAGGAGTCAAACCCTGCTTCTTGGGTACAGACAGCTATTCATTAACAGCTCAGACCTTTAATCCTCTGTGCTAACTGTAGATCAGAGTGTGTGATATACCTTTAAGAAGCTTTACAGTCAGCAGGCACATGCATATAAGTACTGAGCACATATAAGCAAGAGTGCCATTTTGCAGTGAGCAGTCAGGATGTAAGCATGCATGTGTGTTAGTCAGTTTGTTTAAGTTTAATGTTCCTGATATTCATCCTGATGTGTCTGAATATAATAAAGTACTTAACGAATAACCAAGCCGCATCATCTTATTCAGATATACAAGATGAGCGACATGGTGTCAGAATGGGATCCAGAATAGAAACCATGAGGCGCACAGTTAAAGTTGAAGAAATATATAGGAATGGATCATCCCTACTGCTCAAACAACTTGCAAACAGGTCAGAAACAAATACCAAGTACTAAAACTCACTTAAATGATTTTCTACTTAGCGAATAGAAAACAAAGCACTCAGAATGCTCAAAACAAATTTCTAATTTAACGAAATGTCCGAAACTACAACATAATGATAAAAATATTCAAAATAACTACAAAAATATTTGAAACAATATCCAAATCACATAAAATGTACAAATAAGGGAAAACAACCATATTTTTTCACTATGTGCTACTTTTTCTCATTAATTAAAGCTATTTGAAGTATCCGAAGTGTGAAAAGTGTTGCCAAGAGTGTATAGTATTACAATACATTTATTTTGCAAAGTACAGTCTTTCAAAGAGTTTATTGTGCATTTTAATGTTATTACAAGTACCTGGTGTGCACATGTTTATACATAATTACAAGGACCATATTTACATTGTGTTTATGCATAATTTGTTGGCATGGTAGAAGGATTTCGCAGGCCAAGTCCGCTTGTGTTTGATAACAATATTGCAGAAAATTGGAGAGTGTTTGAGCAAGAGTATGATATTTTAATACAGGCTGCTTTTCCTGACAAAGACACACATACCATGGCATTTACTCTGCTTAATTTAGCTGGTTCAGAGGCCATTGAAAGAGAGCATTCATTTGTGTATGCACCTGTTGTGTATGTAGGGGAGGGGGAACCCATATAGTGGTACCGGCTGAAATGAGGGAAGACCCTGAATGTTTAAAATGTAAAGTTAGAGAAATGTTTAACCCCCAAATGAATATTACAATGGAAAGACACTTATTTTACATGAGGGATCAAAATCCTGATTAAACTTTTGTAGCATATACACCTAACTTGAGAAAAAAAGCTAAAATGTAGAGATTTGGTGATTTGAGAGTTGAGTTAACAAAATACAGATCTGTGTATAGTATTAAAGATGATGCAGTGAGAAAATTTTTGCTTCGAGACAGTAACTTAACTTTGAATAAGGCCATAGAGATTTGCCAGATATATCACCTCACAGAAAAGCACACAAATATGCTTATAAATGAGAAAAGCATGCTTCCAGTGGCTTCCCTTATTAATGTAGACAGTATGCAGCATGTGGTTAAAACTTACAGGCCAAAGGGTGTGGCAGCGTCAGTGAAACCCAGAACCTTTCTAGCAAGTTCTAGAGCATGATCTGTGAGGTGGACATGCTCAGTGAAGCACAAGGGTGAGTCAGCTAATCCAAAGAATGTGCCCCCACCTAGCCTCATAGTCAACTGTGATAATTGTGGTGGTAATCATGAGCCTAAAAGAGAAAAGTGCTTAGCTTTTAGTCAGCTGTGCCATAAATGTAAAGAGTGGAATAATTTCAAAAGGTTTTGTAAATCAAAAGAGGTTCATTCTTTTATTAAAAAAGAGCATTCAAAGAGACAAGTTGATCAATTAGAAAGCTGTTACCCTACTTTTTATGTTGATGGTGTGTCTGTGCTTACAGTCAGTGCAGTAGATTTGTGGGCAAATAATGAAGTATTTTGTACTGTTCAGATTAATGGGAGACCTGTGGTGTTCAAAGTAGATATTGGTTCAAAGTGCAATGTTATGTCAGCAGAAACATTTGCTACAGTAAAAGCTGGTAAGAAACTTGATTTGGCGAAGTGTATGAAGCTTGTTGCTTATGGTGGTAAAGAAATTCAAAACAAGGGCTCAGTAGTGCTTTCATGTTATTTTGCTGGGAACAGCTATGACTTGCAGTTTTCTGTAGCCAAGAGACGCATGTAGTCATTATTAGGCCTCAGAGACAGTTGGAAAATGGGACTGCTTTCCTTTATTAAGGAAGTCCACCATGTAAGCTTGAAGGATAACAGCTGAAATTTCACCCACACTATTTTCTTCTGACTATGCTGATCTTTTTGAAGACAAACAAGGCAAAGTTCCAGTTGTGTATTCCATGAAGCTAGACCATGAAGTTATCAGACCAACAATGAAAGTTCCAGTAGCTATGCAGAACAGAGTCAAGGCTGAGCTAGACAGAATGATGCATCAAGGAGTAATTTGTCCAGCAGAAGAACCAACTGAATGGGTATATTCCATGGTGGTAGCTCATAAGAAAAGCTCAGATAATATTAGAATACATATTGATCCATGAGACTTGAATAAAGCACTAAAACAACCTCATCTTCCAATGCACATAGTCAAAGAAGTTGTTGGTTTTATGCCAAATGCCACAGTTTTTTTTCCTGTCTTAGATGTAAAACGTTCATTTTGGCGAATTTTACTTGACTGTAAATCCTCATTGCTAACCACATTTAGCACACCATTCGGAAGTTACAGATTTCTGATAATGCCATTTGGAATAAGTTCTGCTAGTGACATCTTTGAGCGTGCAATGGAGCACATTTTTTTCAGGCTATACATGTGCTATTACAGTAGATGATATTCTTGTAGGAGGCAATGGTGAAGTTGAACATGACAGAAACCTCAAAACAGTTTAGACAGAGCTTGTGAAATCAATCTTAAGTGGAATTCTCAGAAATGCAAATTCGGGCTGCTACAAGCTACTTATGTTGGTCATTTGGTTACCAGTTCAGTCTTATGACCAGATTCTTCCAAGCAAATGGCAATTCTTGAGATGCCAGCTCCAGACAATGTCCAAGCCCTATAATGTTTTTGTGGTATGGTCAACTATTTAGGCAAGTTCATTCCAGACTTGAGCTGACCTTCAGACTTTGAACTGACATGCAAAGATGCATCTTGGTCCTGGTCAGAACAACACCAAAGAGCATTTCATGTCCTAAAAAAGAGAATTGCCAGTCCACCTACTTTAAGATACTATGATGTTCATAAACCAGTAACTATTTCCTGTGATGCTTCTATGTTTGGTCTTGGTGCAGCCATTCTTCAAGAGGGTAGACCAGTAGCCTATGCATCCCTGTGCATTGAGAACTCTAACCCAAACGAAATGCATTATGCTCAGACAGAGAAGGAACACTTAGCAATTGTGTTTGCATGTTCAATTATATTTATGGCTGACCTATTCAAATTGAGTGAGACCACCAACCTCTAGTCACTGTTGTGAGAAAGCCAATGCACACAGCTCCTTTTAGATTGCAATGCATGATGCTAAAATTGCAAAAGTACAAGTTCAATCTTGTTTACAGAAAAGGCAAACTTCTTAATCTTGCTGACACTCTATCCAGATCACCCAGAAAAACCACTGAACAGCATGAGAGCGAGAAAACTGATTTTGAACTCATGGAAATGAGAAATTTTTCTTCCACACATCTTGATGGACTTAGAACACATACAGCTTCAGATCCAATTCTTCAGAAGCTCAAGCACTTCCTCAGTCAAGGATGGCCTTCAAAACAATCTTGCTTACCAGCAGAAGTGCAGCACTATTTTCCTTACAGAGACAAGATTTTGTCTGACAATGCTCCAAAACTGATTGTTCCAAATTCCTTGCAACAAGAGTACATTAATATCTTGCATCTTGGCCACCCAGGAATTGATTCTACCAAAAGAAGGGTGAGAGGACTAATATTTTGGTGTTCTATGTCAAAAGATATTGAGAGAGTACTTTCATCTTATTCTGTTTGTAATACTATTAAACCACATCATCAAAAAGAACCACTTCATCTAAGCAAGACTCCTGAACTACCTTGGTCAACAGTAGCTACAGACATCTTTGAATGGAATGGTCAACATTATTTGGCATTAGTAGACTTTTATTCAAATTGGTTCAAGATTGACCTACATCCTAACCTAACTTCTAATACTGTCATCACTAAGTTGAAGAGACATTTTTCTGTCCATGGTAGTCCGCCCAGACTCATTTCTGACAATGATACACAGTTTACAAGTCAGAAGTTCAAGAGATTTTCTGAAACTTGGGACTTTGTTCATATTACAAGTAGTTCTGAATACTCGCAGTCAATCACTTGGCAAAATGTGCAGTTCAAAGTGCAAAGCAGCTGTTAGACAAATCAAAATGAGACAATACCAATATTTTTTCTAAAATCTCCTGAATCTCAGAAACATTCCTTGTGATAATCAATTTGGTTCACTTGCCCAGAGATGGGTCTATATTAGAAGACTGAAGATGCATTCTTTCAAATGCATCTTGGTCAAATTTAAAAGGCTGAAAACACAAAATATCGAAGCGGCTGTTAAGCAAATTCTTTCCCGCTTCAGTACTTTGCCGTTTTTTGCACTGTAGTGCAGTCTCAGAGTTAGTATATTTAAGTAGGGGGTGTGGGGGGTGAAGCCCCCCACTTAATGTAATGTTTGAAATTGATTTTTTTTTTTTTGTTGGAACAGGGATTTTTCTTTCCCCCTTGGAAAAAATCACTGTTCTAACACTTCAACATTGTAAGCTTTCACTTACATACGGTTGATTAATCACCATTCACTTTTTTAAGCATCCGGTGATTTAATATAGACCCCCCAGAGACTTATGTTGAGACAAACCAGAACCACACTACCAATCAGTAGCAATTTTTTTGTTTCCATGTGCTAAGAACAGCAAAGCAGTGAAAGCTCAACTCCTGATAAAGCATTTGTCCCAGAAGTCCTATTATGATAAGACCAGCAAACCACTCAATCCATTACAAGAAGGGGAGATAATGAGGATGCAAACAGCAAAAAGTTTTGATCAAATTGGATTTGTGGGCTAGGCGTGGCCAAGATGCCAGACTGCTAGCAGCAGAAATCTTTAGCTCTGCTTAGAATGTATTATTCTGACAGGAAAATTAACTTATTTTTTGGAGAGAAAAAACAACTTATAAATATATTGAAAGATATACAAATATAGGTTTTTTATTATTTTCTAAAAATTAGTACTTAAACAGAAGAATTTTTTTGAATATTCCTGTCAAGAAGTTTTCTACAGGAGATCCTAACATGAGCAACTCAAAGAGTCTACACCGGGAGAGTGCAATGAAGAAGAAATTACAACTTATAATAGCAAACATTCAAGAACTGTCATTAAAGATGGACAATTTTGAAAACAAAATGGACATTATAAAACAGGAATGTAGTAAACGGCTGGATATTCTAAATGGTATGATAAAAAACAGTCTGAGCAAATATCTGCTATTGAGGAAACTGTAACTGATATGGATGGCAGACTCACAGAAAGTGAAAACCACAATGAATTCCTTTTGAAGCAAAATACAAAACTAACTGAAAAACTGGAAGACCTTGAAAGCAGATGAAGGAGAAATAATATCTGAATTTATGGAATTCCAGAGAAGGAACAGGGTAGTAACATGATTCAATTTCTTAACAACTGGTTTTCCTCAGCATTAAACATGCCTGAATCCCTATCATTTGGAACTGACAGGGCTCATCGGTCTCTTGTAAAACCAACATCAAAATTAGTTTCTCCTAATCCCAAGTCTATTATTGTTAGATTGCTATCTTCACAGGACAAAGACTTGGTTTTGAAATCTACATGGACAAACTCTCTTATCAAAATAAGAGAAAAAGTCATTCATTTTGACAATGACTACAACTCTTCTGTTATATCCAAAAGGAAGGAGTGTGTTCCTTTGATTAAAGCTTTAAAAAAAAGCTAATATTAAGGCTCAAATACTTTTTCCTGTAAGAGTAAAAATAATATTGCCAGAAGGAGAAAAAATCTTCAGTACTTTACAAGAAGCAGTAGATTTTGTTCAAAAGAAGAAAATACTGACTGACATAGAGGAGATGGATTGGTCATCCCAAAGCGTGAAGAGACAGGCAACATAGAATGGATGGTTTGTCAAGGAAGGAGGAAATAAAAAAAACTAAAGGACAAATGACTGAGACTTCTCTGATTATAAATACTTTGTTTCAAGGGACATTATAGGTTTGTATCTAGGAAATGTCAACAAGGTAAAGGTAAATGAAATACCTTCATAATTGTTTTTTCCCCTTTTCTTTTCTTGTCTTCTTTCTTATTCTATACATATATGTATGTACTTATATTTTTTTCTTTTCCCTCTCCCTCTTCTTTGCTTGAATCTCTTATTTTAAAATCAATATTACTCAGTCATTACTTATTTAATAGATTTTAATACTATAAAATCAGTCCCATATAGTACTATCAATAATTGATGTTGCATTAAAATGAATACACTTTTATGGGTCAGTGGTGGGGTAATAATATACTCTTTATTAAATGTTTCTCATTTTATGCTACTTAGAACTTATGTATATAAACTACTATTACTGTTTTAAATGTAGTTCAGTAGAATGGTTAGCTTTATATAAGTTTTTTTTATTTATGATGTCCTTTGAGTTAGCCTACTTTCTAATAATTATTTCAAGATATTGATATTATATCTGGGCAACTCTTATTGTTTTGGGCTGATTGTCAGGCTTAAAATGTATTTTTATAATAATCTGATGTGTGAAATGAGACATGCTGTCCAGAGGGTAAGACTGCATGGAAGTGATTCATTTTGGTACAGAGAATGTTGTGCAAGCATTTTTAAGCTTTCAGTGAGCTTAGAAACATTCACAATTTAAATTTCCCGCTGGGAAAGTTTTTTCTTCAGCAGTGACTGCTTCCAGTCTGCGTGAGCAAGTATAAGCATCTAGCATCAAGTATGTGAAGCCTGAAGCTGAGAAAAGCCAAGAGATGACATCAAGCAACCTTGGAACCCACTTTCAGTCATAAAATGTGGAAATGAAGCTGAGAATAAAAACGGAGAAGAAAAGGGACTGCTTTTAATTACCTGTTGGCTTTTTTAAGCCCACAAAAGTACTAATTTGTTATAGAATGTTTTATTTTATGAAGGGAAAATCAATTTAATTAATAAATTGCTAGTGGAAGCTGGAAATTGCAATTTAACATTGACACCTGACTTTATATAGCAGTAACAGCAATGTGTGCAAGCTAATAATCTGTTTCTCGAGTTTATATTTAGGCAAGTCTTTTAGTTTGTTCTTTGATACTCTCATTAGTAGGTAGTTAGAAATTGTAATAAGTCTAGTTTAAATGTAATAAATGCACTTTGCCTTTAACTCATTGATAACATAGGCTGAATGGCATTGATTGTAACTTTCAAAGTTCACTTAAACAGAAGTAAGGGTAGATTGGCAATATTAGAATGTATGAAATATTAGATATCTTTTAGATTATTAATCACTAGAAGGAAATATGATGCTTTTTTATAAGAGATGAAGCGGTGCTATCATTAAATAAATGACACATGACAGTAATACATACATTGATGTGTAAAACTTGAAACAATATGTATTATATATGTTTGCAAGAGCACTATCCATAAAATATAGGCATAGAATTGCATTATTGGTATCAGCAAGGATCCCAGTATAAAAGATACAGTCATTTGATGATTTATAAAAATATCTTATTTAGGATTGGCATTCATTAGACTACCTTTCTAATTACTTTTTTATACATTTTTTTATATATATAGATCAGTCAATATCACTTAGAAGAGGTGATATCATTCAAAATAGTATAGTTGAACTGTTATAGATATAATATGTACATCCACAATACTATATATTTTATAAGTTCATGTTTGAATGATAGCTTTCATAACATTTACTTAATTACATATTCTATATATATTAAGCAGAAGTGGATAATTTGTGTTTTTGGTGTGTGAGATGAGGTGCAAGGGTGGTTTAGTTAATTGTTTAACTAAACCAGAAACATAGTTACTGGTTTCAAAGATCTTTAGTTAATATGTTTTATTCATCCATGATAAGTAAGTTCATAGCATATTTCAAGCTAATGCAGAAGAAAGGTTTATTAGAGTTTAGATATATAAATGCAATATATAATGGTGTTTAGGTGCTTATCATTAAATGTTAATGGCTTCAACAATAATATCAAAAGAGCTGGTTTGCTTAAGTTTATTAAAATGCACAAAGCTCACATAATTATTTACAAGAAACACATCTATTGAAGGAAGATTTACTAAAATTCTTATTTAGTGGTTATACAATCCTTGCTGACTCTTATTTTAAGGCCAAAAGAAGGGGCACTCTTATATCATGGAACAACTCTTAACCAATACCTAGAGTTATTAAGACATATTCAGATAAAGATGGGATGTTATGCCTAGTGGTTTTGGAAATTGATAGGAAGGATTATACATTAATAAATGCATACTGGATACCTGGATTAGGCACTAAATATATTAATAAATATTTGGATTTGATTACTTTACATGCAAAAGGGGAAATTATAGTAGCAGGAGACTTTAATTGCCTATTAATGGACAAAGATACCTCTAGAAAGGGTAAAATTAAACTAACAACACAAGCTAAGAAGTTAAATGACTTTATAACCTGAATGAACCTTAGAGACATACATAACGTAAGAGCATTAAATTCATTATATTACACTCTATTCATTCAGGTTCGGTACACAAACAAATATTGACAGGATTTTTGTTTCAAATAAAATATATTCTAATGTAAGTGATGTTCTGATTATGACATGCTGACTATCTAATCATAATGCTGTTTATTTTACTTTAACTACAAGAAATGATAAGTTGATATTTCTACAAAGGATTCCAGCATAAATAGCAAAACTAAATGATTTCAGGGAATGGATTTTAAAAGAAATAGATATATTTATGGAAACTAATAATAATGGTGAGGTAACAGATATTATATTATGGGATGGTAGAATAAAAGCTTGGTACCCTCAAAAAAGGAAAAAGTCAGACAAATAACTCTTAGAAATACAAAATAACATAGATAAGTTAAAACTGAATTTAAAGCCAAATGATAAAGTAGTGCACATAGAAATTAATAAATTAAATCAAAAATATTTAGAAATACTAAATCATAAAGTTGCTATAAATTTGGAAAAATAAAAGTTACAAACTTATTCAGTAAATCCCAAACATCTTCATAAATTAGCTGTTAAATCCAAAAAAAAATAATAGTCAAAATCATACTAATGATATTAAATACAAAAGTAATAACTCAGTTAAGAGTACAACTGATCTAAGGGGTATTTTACAAACAAATACTATAGATCAATAAATGATAATTCACTCAGAGGCAATGTAATTAATACATTTATATAGGAAAAATAAAAACACAAAGATATCAATTCAGCAAAATAGCATATTAAATAAACAAATAACTTTAACTGAACTGAAAGAACAGCTCAAAAACTTAAAAGACAATAAAGTTCCAGGATTGGATGGACTAATCCCAGAATTATACAAGATTTTCCTGAATATATATAATAAAGAAGTTGGTGAGCACTTTATCTATGATTAAACAAAAAATTATAATACCCCCATCTTGGAAATACTCAATTATCTCCCCCATACTAAAACAAGACAAAGATCCCAAATCTTGTGCTTTATATAGACCAATATCATTAATAAACACAGATTACAAAATGTTTATGTCTATACTGGACAATAGAATAAAGAATATATTACCTAACTTAATACATTATGACCAAACAGGGTTCATTCTTCATAGGAAAGTACAAGATAATATTATTAAGTTACTAACCCTAATGGATATTGCAGGTAAATCTAAGAAACAATTGACTGTTATTAGTTTAGACATAGAGAGGGCATTTGAGTCCATCAGTTGGACGTATTTACAGAAAATTCTTATTGGTTATGAATTTTCTACAGACTTTACTAATCTATTAATGAAAATGTATAGTGAGTCACAAACATATGATAAAATTGGATCATGTTTATTTTCACAAATAAAAATTCTTAAAGGAACTAGGCAGGAATGCCCCTTGTCCCTGTTACTATTTGCTCTTTCAATGGAACCTTTTGCTACATATATAAGAAATAATACAAATATTAAAGGATTTCATGTTAGTAAGGATTACTGTTCTAAGATTCAGTTGTTTGCAGATGACATGTTATTAACATCTGGTGACATAGATGGTTCTATACAAGGTATCATAAATGCTTTAGGTAAATTCGAGAAAATCTCAGGGCTCAAATCTAATCAAAGTAAATCCAAAACATTACTAATTAGCAAGAAAATTAATAAAATCCTATTAGAACATAATTTTTTTTAACTGGGAAAATTATAGGTTAGATTTTCTAGCATTAGTATAAAGAGCACATGGAAAGAGACCATCAAATTAAATTACACTAATTTAATGTCTACTATTAGTGAACTAACTAAAAGATGGAATAAAATGTTCTTCACTGTGGAAGATTGGCTCTTTTTAATAAAAATGATTATCTTTCCCAAAATTTTATTTTTTATACAATCATTGATATTACCCCCATCTAAGAAACTATTTAAACAATTGGAGTCCATGTTACTTACTTTCCTTTGGTTTCCTATTAAGCCTAGAATACCTTATAAATGTCATATTAGAGCCTGGAACAGTAATGGAATCGGATTTCCCCACCATTGAACTCTATTCCAAATCTGTTATAATTAATATTATAATGCATTGGATTACATCATCACATATGTTTAGTTGGAAACAATTGCATGAGATTCATATATCTAATGCCAGTGCTATAGAATCACAATTTAAAGAATCATACGGAATAAACAGAATTTTATGGATTTTACGTGAATATTGTTTATATAGAGGTTTTCTTATTTCTCTTATGGTATAAATCAAATATTTTATATTTTTAAAAACATAATAGATAGCAATTATAGTTTCAAACAATTTTTCTTTCTTATATTTCTCATAGCATATACCCCAGATTGCTTAGATTCATTTAACATTACTGCAATGCAGAAACTAAATGATAATAATCTGGAGTTCTGGTATCAGTTTATGGAAAATAAAAAAATTAAACCAATGAACTCTCTGTTATGCAGATTTGACAATGGTCAGGATAATTGGTTGGTTGTCCATTCATTGAGACAGTTTATTGAAAACAAAGTAAGAATATCAATTAATTTAGAGGTTGAATCTATAACAAGGTTGATACAATTATTTATAAGGTGTGAATCAAAGACTGATGAACATAAAATAAGTATATCACCCATATATAAGATCTTAAGAGAAGATCTACTTAACTTTGACACAGATTTTTGGAATTACTATATGAGGATTAATGGTGAAGTCTTGATTAATGAAAACAAAAAACAGTTATTAAAATCAATACATGGTACTTCTTCATTATTTTGGAGATTGTATACATGGAAATGTATCCACCGGTGTTTTTATATTATGCACAAAATAGATTTCATATCTAAGAATAAAGAAAGTAAATGTTGGAAATGTGATGACTATCTAGAAGCCAACTGGGTTCACATGTTCATTGAATGTAAAACTGTTATTCAATATTGGGCAGATTTTAGATACTTCATTAATGCTTTATGGTCTGATTACTGTCAAATCTCAAACTCACTGATTCTATTTAATGTACCTATACCTAATGTGATACCCAAATATCAGATACCGGTCCTTTGGACGATTTTGGCAATAGCCAGAAAGGTTATTACATCTAACTGGAAAGGTAAACAAGATCTGCTGTTTATTGAATTTATCACTTTAGCAAATTTGTTTGTAAAAAGGAAATGCAAATTATTTGTTACAGAATATCTAGTGTAACTCATAAAAAATAGCATGGCAAAAACTGGAAAATTTATTAGACAAATATTGATACTTTTCATGGATAACACAAATGTTTATCATGGATGATTGTACATAGTGTAAATAGTTGTGACATAGGTTTATTGCTTGTTTCAAATGTGTATTTATTTATGTTTATAATCAAAACAGATTGGATTTGTGAAAAGTTTGGTTCAAGAGCTGAGATCATACATTGTGGAATTACAAGGAATAGAATTTAGGCAGAATCAGAAACATATATTACCTGTATCCGAGCCAGTGTTACAGCAACCTGCCTGTGATAAAGACTCTAGCACTCAGAGTGACTTATCCAATGTTCCAGTTCCAAAGGACATCCCAGCAGATATCCCTGTTCCTGAGAATATCCCCAAAAGTCTTAAAGCAGAACATTCACCTGTGACTGTCCCTGTTGCTAAACCCAGTCCTAGCTACTACATTACAAGATCAGGTCACATTTCCAGACCTAGTTCTAGATACACAGCAACCTGGACATGAATGTTGTTTTGCTCATTATTGTCTGTATAATTTGCATGCCTATTCAAATGTCATTATCATTTCAAGACAGCTGAGTAAAGAGGGAGGATGTAGATCAGAGTGTGTGCTATATCTTTAAGAAGCTTTCCAGTCAGCAGGAACGTGCAAGCAAAAGTGCCATTTTGTAGTAAGCAGTCAAGATGTAAGCATGCATACGTGTGTTAGTTTGTTCATTTAAGTTTAATGTTCCTGATATTTATCCTGATGTACCAATGTACCATGTGGTTTTGATTTTATTTGTAACCTGTATGAGTATTGATAAAGGGTTTGTACCTGAAAGCTTTGCTATTAAACGGGTGTGTTTCAGCGTATTTTGGTGTTTGTTTATTGCTTATTTCTATCATTGGCAGCTGGTTGGACTATTATTTATCCTGATGTACCAAGCCACGACAAGGAAACCACTTGCTGCTTGAAACCACTCATTTATTGAGTCAAAACACAAGGTTTAGTGCTTTCATTCCTCTGGTAGGAACTTCATCAGAACAATGTTAGAACACAAAACAACTATTTAAATATACTACTACAACTAATGAGAATCAAATTAAAAATCACATGACTGTATAAAAAGGAATCACATGACTGTATAAAAAGGAATCATATGACTGTATAAAAAGAGAATCACATAACTGATGACATAATTCTTAAGTTTTAAAACTGGTGCAAGTGAGTACCCATCATTTAAACCGAGTGCAGATATGGCATACAAATGGATTTGCCACTTTAATTCTTGTTGAGTCAGATGTTCATCAATGATTTTGCCTTGTGCATCCTTTTTGACCCATTGAATAACCATAAACTCAAAAGTATGTGTAGGATTAACACTAATGTGTTTGAAAAAAGCATTGGTGGTTCTCTCTTTTCTAATGTCCAAATTGTGTTCATAAACATGGTCCCTTAATCTACAGGAGGTTTTGCCTGTATAAAATGAGGGGAAGTGTTGACACTGAGCTAGGTAAACTACTTGTGAACTAGAGCAGTAATAAAGTCCAACAGTTTTATAGACTTTGCTCATTATACAAAAAGTGTCCGCCTCAATAATGTACCTACACTGAGGACAATGCCCACATTTAAAAGTACCCCTCCTTTTCAAGCTACTTCCTACTGTTCTATTTTGAGTAGTTGTTTAAAAGATCTATCTTTTCTGTAGGTAATGGCAGGTCTCGGACCAAATTTTGCTAACATAGAAGAATCAGAAATAAGAACTGGTCAGTTTTGAGTTAACACTGTAGCTATTCTAGGGCTATCCAAATTATAAGTAGTGATAAATGAATTACGTTATTTTTTGGCTCAATAAACTAGTTGGTTTTATTTAATTTTTGCTGTCCGGTGCTTTGTTTCTCCTCACACAGTGCTATTTTCAGTTATAAATGAATGTCTCATACTTGAAGTGACATTATTATTAACTCTGGGGAAGGGGCGTAATCCTTGCTCCTCAGTCCTGACCAAAATAGGCCTTTACACTCCCAGATTTCTTTTGGTAATTATTTCTGATTGTAAATCCAATAACAAACCTAATGGATAATCCCTGTTCAAAAACATTTGAATAAGTTTGACATCTTCAGTTTTAAAAGTATCAAATTCTGAAATAATTCTAGCAAGTCTGACTAACTGACCTTTAACCACAGTTCTCTTTTGATGCTGTGGATGACAGCTAGAATAATGCAAATAGCTGTTTGAGAAGGTGGGCTTACTAAAAATAGTAGAGACATAACAAGCCACACTGTCATTTTTACTCACTAACACATCCAAAAAGGAAATCTGATTAAAATCATAATTACAGGTGAATTGCAAAAATTCAACAGTATTATTAATGTATGTCAAAAATTCATATAGTTTTTCTTCTGCATCTGTTCACAACAAAAAGATGTCATCCAAAAATTGAGTATAGAAAACCCAAGAAGTGTTAAAATTACTGTTAAAAATAAAACTGTCTTCCCATTCAGCCACTACTAAGTTAGCAAACATGGGTGCACAGGCTGCACCAATGGCAACCCTGGACTCTGCCTGAAATATTGGCCTTCAAAGAAAAGAAAATTGTACTTTAAAACAATTTCCATTAAAGTAGTCATAGCATAAACCCGGATAGAACTAAATGCACCAGTTTTGTGCAACTGACTCTCAAACCAAATAAGGCTGGTGGTATGTGGAATGACCGTGTATAAACTGCACACATCAATGGTCAGAAATAAAATCTGAATTGTATTCAATTTCACCTAAAAGTTGTAAAAAATGCCACAAGTCCTTACAAATCTGCTGCACATTGGTTAAATGTGTTTTATTATCTAAATCCAAGCACTTAGCAATAAAACAGGTTTTAGACTTTTTAGCATCCAGAATTGACCTAAATGGAGGTTTTTCCATTTTCTTATATAATTTAGGTATGCCAAAAATATTAGCTACCTCACATTTATCATTTAATACAAATTCATATTCATTTTTAAGAATAAAACCTTCCATCCATTACTAACCTAGTAATGGCTAAATGTGAAGACAGTTTTATTTTTAACAGTAATTTCAACACTTGTTGGGCTTTATATACTTGACTTTTGGATGACATATTTTTGTTGTGGACAGATAAAGAAGAAAAACTAAATGATTTTGTGACATACATTAATAACACTGTTAACTTTTTGCAATTCAGATTTCCTTTTTTGGATGTGTTAGTGAGTAAAAATGACAGTGCGGCTTGTTATGTCTCCATTATTTTTCGTAAGCCCATCTTCTCAAACAGCTATTTGCATTAGTCTAGCTGTCATCCACAGCATCAAAGGAGATCTGTGGTTTAAGGGTCAGTTAGACAGACTTGCTAAAATGATTTCAGAATTTGATACTTTTAAAATTGAAACTGACAAACTTATTCAAATGTTTTTGAACAGGGGTTATCCATTAGGTTTGTTATTGGATTTACAATCAGAAGTAATTACCAAAAGAAATCTGGGAGTGTACAGGCCTATGTTGGTCAGGACTGAGGAGCAAGATCCAGCCCCTTCCCCAGAGTTAATAATGTCACTCCAAGTATGAAACATTCATTTATCACTACTTATAATTTGGATAGCCCTAGAATAGCTACAGTGTTAACTCAAAATTGGCCAGTTCTTATTTCTGGTTCTTCTATGTTAGCAAAATTTGGTCTGAGACCTGCCATTATCTACAGAAAAGATAGATCTTTTAAACAACTACTTGAAAATAGAACAGTAGGAAGTAGCTGGAAAAGGAGGGGTACTTTTGAATGTGGGCATTGTCCTCAGTGTAGGTACATTATTGAGGTGGACACTTTTTGTATAAGGAGTAAAGTCTATAAAACTGTTGGACTTTATTACTGCACTAGTTCACAAGTAGTTTACCTAGCTCAGTGTCAAAACTTTCCTTCATTTTATATAGGCAAAACCTCCCACAGATTAAGGGGCCGTGTTTATGAACACAATTTGGGCATTCGAAAAGAGAGAACCACAAATGCTTTGTTCAGACACATTAGTGTTAATCCTACACATACTTTTGGATTTATGGTTATTCAACAGGTCAAAAAGGTTGCACAAGGGAAAATCGTTGATGAACATCTGACTCAACAAGAATTAAAGTGGCAAATCCATTTGGATGCCATGTCTGCACCCAGTTTAAATGATGGGTGCTCACTTGCACCAGTTTTTAAACTTAAGAATTATGTTATTTAGAGGAAGTCTTTTATACAGTTATGTGATTCTCTTTTTATACAGTTATGTGATTCCTTTTTATACAGTCATGTGATTTTTAATTTGATTCTCATTGGTTGTAGTAGTATATTTAAAGGGTCTATATTATCTTATTGCACGCTTACAAGAGCGAACGATAAATAATCAACCCCATGTAAGTGAAAGCTTACAACGTCGAAACCTCAGAACACCAATTCTTTTCCAAGGAAAAAAATCCCTGTTCCAAAATAAAAAAAAAAAAAAAAAAAAAAACTTTAAAGCATTACATAATATAGGGGGCTTCACCCCCCACACCCCCTGACATGGGGGGTCTTGTCCCCCCCACACCCCCAACTTAAATATACCAACTCAGAGATCGCACTACAGTGCTGAAAATGGCAAAGTAACGAAAGCGGCCAAGCAAATTCTTTCCTGCTTTGCTATTTTGCCTTTTTGCTGTTTTTGGTTTGATCAAGATGTGTTCGACAAACTGCGTCTGTGATCTGGTAATAGGGAACCTATTTAAATAGTTGTTTTGTGCTTTAGCATTGTTCTGATGAAGTTCCCACCAGAGGAATAAAAGTGCTAAACCTTGTGTTTTGACTCAATAAACGAGTGGTTTCAAGCAGCAAGTCGTTTCCTTGTCGTGGTTTGGTATTCCTAGTTTATTTTTCGGATTCGTATTCATCCTGATGTGTTTGTATATAATAAACTACTTAAACGAACACCCAAATCTCATCATCTTATTCAGATACACAAGACGAGTGACACTAACTACCTGAACAGTTAATAAGGGACAGGGCAGAAATAAAAGACCAAACCAGAGATGTTCTGCCAAATCAAAGGCAAATAAGAGGAAAGTGTTCAAATTCACTTACAAAGTTAACAGAACAACAGGGTTTGCAACCTCATCCATTTTCTGAGCAACATAAACTATGAAACCTTAATGACTGCCATTATTGAGTGACTGTAATCCTCAGTGATTTATCAAAAAAATGCAATTAATGAAAGTCTGACATTTAGTACAGAGGATTAAGGCTCTAAGCTCTTAATGAGTTGCTGCCTGTAGTCAAAGGTTCAGGGTTTGATTCACTCTACACACAAATACAGCCACCAACCAAGAAACCTTCACTTGACTTCAAAGAGACATCAAAAGAAGTAAAACCAGAGATGAACAATGTTCAAAAAAATGTAGATTTTCTTTTATTGTACGATCATACGTTCTGGTACCTCGGCCATTCGCCTTCAATGGAACAATTTGTTTAAAAAAAAATCACATCCTTATATACCAAAAAAAAAATTAATTATATACAATTAACCAATCAATCAATTATATATTTTTTACACAAAAAGCTGATTCCTTTAAAGTGCAACTGTGAACAACTCAAAAATAGAAACTAATATACATCACATAGCAAATATTCTACCCTATTAGGCATGGTAATGTTTTTTTATGCTAACGCATATAAAAATATACATACTCTTATTTAATTTAATTGTATTTATTTATTTGTTTATTTTATTATTTATTTTATAAACTAACATACCTATGCCCTTACAGACTAAATGCCCACATATACAGTTCATCATAAAAATTCAACTAATCCATTTTCATAAATAATTTTATTTTTACTCTACTTATTCCTAAATTTTATTATAGTTACTACAAAGTCATATTGCTATCTAAGTTCACCCCCCTGGACTTAATGTGTGATAATTAACTATCATCCTAAATTCAAGTTTGTTCAATTCCCTTTTAAAATTACCATTATGACCCTTAGGTCGTGCAAGTACACTAAAAATCAATCCCCCCATTTGTCCTTGATGTAAAGATACAAAATGATTGGCCACAGGGCTATCCAAATTCTTCCTTCTAATATCCCCAATGTGTTCCAAAATTCGGACCTTAACCTGTCTTGTGGTCTGCTCTATATACCATAAGGTATTGGAACAATTACATCCGAGGATATAAATGACCCCACATGAGTTGCAATTAAATTTCTCCTTGGCAAAATAAACCTTGCCATTAATCCTATCACCATGCAAATTTTTGACCTTAGTACATACAAAACATTTCCCACATCTATACATACCGATAGTATTATCATTCCCCGTCCCATGCATTTTTCTATTTAACAATTCTTTTAAATTATTATGTCTGCCATTTGATTCACTCTACCTCCATTTGTCCACTCTGTGATTAACAAGGCATTGCTCTTGGGTTACCCTTTTATCTGATTAACAAGATATTCTGATCAATAAGCACTATACAACTAGTAAGTTGTATGACTGACTGTAGATTTATTATCTTTGCATAACTGACTGTAATCCTTTATAATTTACCTGAAAATGTTTTTCTCAGTTTAGAAGAGTACGGAGTAACTCCCTGCTGCTGGATTGTAATAGACTGTGATGTTTTGAGTTCACTGCTGTGCTGAACTGTACCAGACTACTACAAGGATAGTAAAACACACACACACACACACATACACAAACAAACTTTCTCACACATGCATCTGGCTTTCCTAAAAAGCATAATTGCATGGAAAAAGCACTCCAAAAAGCATGAGCTTATGATTTTTGAAAAGAAAGAAGAGCACACTTTACAGAAGACCATTTCCACTTTCTACTACTTAGATCCTTACTCCAAAAGTGGTTTACAACCTCAAGACCTATTTTGAGAGACCTTTTTAAATTAGGTCAGGGACTGGGACAACTCATTTGGGTACACAGTTTCACAGGGAGCATGTGCCCCAGTGTTGCACCAATTTCTGATCTTTGCATCTTTAAGAATTTGCTTCTGTACTTCTCAAGCACATCTTCTAGCATGGTGCTACTTCACTAATTAAATGTTTGCACTTCTTGATCTAAGACCAGCTCCTTCCCAGGAGAGAACTGCCATTAGCATGTACATATCTTTGGAGACAATTAAAAGGAACTTTTTGAGGTATCTGCAAATGAAAACAAAAAATATTATGTTGATTATCTGACAAGTGGCTGCCTTATTTCCATTTCAAGAGCTTCTAGAAAAATACTTCCTAAAACTGCTGGGTCATACAATAAACTCTTATGGTTTTATAACACACACTACAAATTGCATCCATGCATACAGCATGCTGCAGTGTTAATGTAAGCTGGTTTAGAATGGCTTGTCAGTATGCACTTCCAAACTGTTTATCTTTCTTATAAAATGCTCATCTAAGTAAAAGGTATGTTATTTAATAATTTTGGTATGACTAATGTGACATATCTTATACATTCTGTAAATGCACATTTGCTAACTATGTAAGTGATCTGGACTATCTCTGACCATGTTAACCATGACAAGAACCAAAATGACATGGGTAAATTTAGTGTATACACATATGGATAGTTTTGAAGAGTAAACCAACAAACAAGTCTTTTGTGGAGAAAAGTAAAGTCACACAGATATTGGAAATAACTGACAAATTCTGCACAGTTAGTGAGTGGAGATTTAGAGTGAATCCAACAGTCAAAAGTATGAAGCAAGAGTCTTACCTACTGTGCCACTGCTTTACCTAAATTCTATTGTGCTCCTAATAAAATGCAGTCATGTCAGAATATTACTGTCTCAGGTGAATCTTTTAGAATATGAACTCTTGATTTTTGTTTTATTTTTATATTGAATTGCTGAAATATAGGTTCATAGGTAGGTACTAGGCTATTGGCCCTAGGGCCTATACAAGCCTAGCCAAAAAGGTACCCTGGCTTTCACCACCCAAGAAAATTATTTTCCTGTGCCCCTGTCAAGCAGAGCCACAGAAGTGATCCCCGAGGTGAATTTCCTTTTACCCATCCAGTCATCAAGAATTTTCTTGAAGAGTGCTAATGAGGAGCTCTGTTTGACATAGATAGATAGTCTGTTCTGGAGTATGGGAAGTCTCTGGGACAGGAATCTATCCATCCAGCATGTTCTGTTTATTGTGGTGACAAGGTTTAGGTCCCCAGAGTGTGTAGCTTGCAGGGATTGGAATTTCTTTAAGTGGAGTATGTCCAACAGCTCTGGGTTTGACATAGCTTTGTATGTTAGGCAGAGATCGCCTCTGAGTAGGCGATATCCGATGGAGTAAAGCTGGAGTTTTTTGAGACGGTCTGCATAGGGCATCTGTTTGAGGCCAGTAATCCTCTTTGTGAGGTATTTGTGCGGACTTTCCAGTTGTTGTAGATGTCTTGTGAGGTACATACCAAAAGGGGCGTTGTACTCTATAATGGGTCTAATGAGTGATGAGTAGAGGGGAACAATGACCTCTTTTTTTCTGGATGAGAAACCTTTTGTGATGAGGTGTGCCACATAGAAGGATTTCCTGACCACCGTGGCAATGTGATTATCAAAGGAGAGACTACTGTCCACCTGTGTCCCAAGGTCTTTTATCACACTTTCACTGTTAAGTAGACTACCGCCTATGTGGTAGTTCATGGGTACAGAGTTTTTACCGAAGGGGATGACAATGCACTTTCTGGCATTGAGCTTGAGGTCATGGCTTTGACACCAGGCATCTGTCTCAGTGAGGCCCTTTTGTAGGATGTCCACATCGTTAGGAGTTTCAATTATGTCTCCTAGTTTACAGTCATCTGCGAACTTAGTTAGCTAAAGACCTTCTGTGTTAGCCTGCACTTCAGAGAAGTAGATACCAAACAGGAGAGGACCCAGGACTGAACCTTGGGGTACTCCACTTGTCACTGGTCTGAAGTCTGATTTGGAGTCTGCTACTTTCACAGTGTGGGTTCTGTCAGTAAGCCAGTTGACAACCCATCTTGTGACATAGGGATTTATACCTAGTTTAGTGAGTTTATCTATAATTCTAGAGTGGGGGATGGTGTTGAACATCTTGGCGAGATCTAGATAGGCTGTGTGAACCACCTTACCCTCATCTATGGTTTTGGTGACTGCTTCAAAGAAGTCGATCAGGTTTAGGAGACATGATCTGCCTTTACAAACCTGAACTGTGTGGGGTCCAGAGTTTGGAGATCTCCAATATCTTTGTTTATGAGTTCCATGATGATACATTCCATGGCCTTGCAGACCAGGCTAGTCATGCTAATGGGGCGGTAGTTCCCGGGGTCTGTCGTGGCTCCCCCTTTGTGGAGTGGGATAACCATCACGGTGCACCATTCAATTGGCACAATGCCTGAGGTGAGGCTATGACTGAACATGGTACTTAGTTGGGGTGCCAGTTCATTCTGTAGTTTGTGTAGATGGCAGCCTGGGATGTTGTCAGGTCCCATGGATGCTGTGTTCTTGGCTTTGGAGAGAGAGATTTTTACCTGTGCAGCCATGTTTAAAGGAACTTTGTATTCTTCCGGTATAGAGATGGGCCCTTTAAGGGGTGAGAGGGGGGTAAAGTTAGCACTGAACCTATCTGCCAGGATGTTGGCAATATCAGTTGGTTCTGTATATTTAGTGCCATTGTGCTGTAACTCAGAGCAGATCTGAGTGTTGCCATTGAGATTCTTGACAAAGCTATAGAATGCTTTGTGGTTGTCTTTAGAATCAGTGGCAATTTTATTTTCATAACTAGCTTTGGAGGATTTTATGAGGGATCTCAGCTTCTTAGTGAGGCTGATCAGGGAGTTCCTCCAATCATGGGATTTTACTCTTTTTTTGCAACAGTTTCTTTCTTCTGTTGTAGAGTTTGTTTATGGCAGAAGACCACCAGATTGGCTTCCTTGTTTTGGAGGATAGCATATTGGTTCTGTTAGGGATAGAATGATCCATGCACTCATGTAAGTGCTTATAAAGTGCATTTGTGTAGGATTCAGCAGTTGTACCTCTATTGTCCATCTGTATGGGTGTTGTGAAGTTTGCCATTTCTGTCTTCAAAAGCGTGAAGTTGGCTTTCGAGAATTTTTTTACGGTTGTTTTCCTAATGGGGGGTGGGAGCAGGATGTGGGTGTCTAGGGTGATTAGCTTGTGGTCAGATCTAACCAATGAGGAATTGACCTCTGGTGTGGAACAGTGGTCACCCATGTTGGTGATGACCAGGTCTAGGATATTGCTGCCCCTGGTGGGGGTGTGGATATGTTGATCCAAGGCATTGGAATTGATGAATTCCAGAAAATGTTGAGCAAAAGAGCCCATACATGAGTTTTCCCAGTTAATGGTGGGGTAGTTGAAATCACCCATTATTAGGGTGTTGGGTTGTACCCTAATATTTTCCAGTGTATCAAGAAAAGAGGAGTGGGAATCCTGGGGCATGGTGGGGGGTCTGTAGCAAGCTAAAATCTGGATTGCGGTCTTGCCCAGAGTTAGTTGAACTTGGATAATCTCGGATGCATTATGCTGTGCAACTAGCTTGGAGGTGTGGATATCCTTAATGAATATGGGCACGTCTCCACCTTTAGTGTTTCGGTCTGGGTTAGGTGGCCGAATGGTGTGGTATGAATTATAGCCTGGTAATGCAGGGGTGCTCTCTGGAGCTTTGAACCCGGTCTCTGTCACTGCAAAGATGTCGATGCTCTCCATTTTAAGGAGTGCCTCGAGTGAGTGCATTTTGAGGTTTAGACTTCTAGCATTGAGTATCATTACGCTCAGATTTTGCTTGCTTGTACCTGTTATGGTGGTGAATTTGTCTTTTGAACCTTGCCTAAAAAAGGCACTATAGGGGTGGCAAGAGCCTTTGCCAGTATCCGGAATCCCAAGGATGACAGGTGCAGGCCATCTCTGGCAAAGCATCATGGTCTGAAGATCATGTCATCCCAGTCAGACAGATACTGGATTCCCTTAGAATGCAACTAGAAGCTTAGCCAATTGTTGAAGTCAATAATTCTGTCCTTGTACTGTGGTATCATTCTGGGTGATGGCAGTATACTACTCAGGACTAGGGTCATACCTGCCTGGGCTACAAGATCAGAGAGCTCCTCCATGTCTCTTTTCATGTAGTCCTGGGAGGTACATCTCAGGTCATTCACACCAACATGGACAATGATAGAGTCATATTTGTACTTGTTGTGGAGTGACCTGAGTGCATGCATTATGTGGCAGATCCTGGCACCCGACAGGCAGCTGACAGTAACTTTCTCCTTGTTTAGCCTGGTGAGTGGAACATCAGTGTGCCTGACTATAGAGTCACCTATGACTAGAGTGTTGGGTATGTTATGCCTTATGGGCTGTAGTTGAGTGACACACTGAGTATGTGGGCTATGTGTCATTTGGTTTGGGTTGGGGGTGGAGGTTGCTTGCATTTCTGCTTTGGCAGTCTCGGTTGTTTGGGCAGATTTTTATTGAGAGCCTCCACTAATGTAGCTGTGTGTTTTGTGCTTTTGTGTCTGTATGTTGGGTTTTGAGGGACTATGTGATGAGTGTGGTGCAAGTGTTTACTTTCTCCTCTTGACTATCTAGTCCAGTCTTCGGTGAAGAGAGCTTTGCTTCCAGTTTGGCTATATAAATGCATCACTCACAGGTCGTAGTGTTGGGTGGTAGGAGGAGGGGGTTGTCTGTGTACATGAGGCAATTGCTGCATTGCCCCAAGATGCCCAGATTCATCAGGTAGACAGGAGAAGACACAGGGAGCTGACCTTTAGACATGTCTGGATAGGTGCTTATTTATTAAGTACTAAAAACTGTTTTCCTCTAGACAAGTGAGGGAAGTTGAGTGCTCTAGTAATTTGTAGTTTATTTAGTGCTTACAACGAGTTCTGAACAAGTGCTGAGCTCAAAGAAACAGATTTGACTACTAAAACTAAAAAGCTGGCTAGTTGCAAGGGAAAATTTGAAGAGCAGACTTTATGGTGCCAGGAATAGTTTAACTCTAATTAAGCAGGGGGTGGGGCTCAGGAGCTTACAAACAGTCATGGATACAGCAAATCTGCATCTGGACTAGACTTGTTACAGGAAGTGGGGAAACAAGTTGCTCTGGAGCTTACAAACAGTCCTGGATACAGCAAATCTGCATCTGGACTAGACTTGTTACAGGAAAGTGGGGAGACAATCTTAGAATTTTTTTCAGTAAAGTGGAAATGGAGAAAGCTGGAACAGAAGTTAATTCAAGGTTAAGAATCTGAGTGGGTTGGCATTCACAAATGTTCTCTATTAGATTAAATGAACTAATGACACTAGACTGGGAGAAGTGTCACAGATCAAATATACAGTATGGGCGGGCAACTGCAAAGCCACCAAGTATATAAGAACACCACAACAATAGCGAGGGTGGGTGGGAAACTATAATAGCTCCTAGCTGTAGTCACTAAATGAACTATTACAGCTCCTAGCTGTAGCCACTAAATGAAAGTTTTAAACAGATCAAGGAGCAAGCAGACTCTAGAGAATGCTTTTAACTGCAAACAGACTAGACTAGAACACAAAATCCTCAAAAAATCAAAAATGCACAAAAAAGCTTGGATAGAGCACTCAAAAACAGAAAATACAACTCTCAATATGAAAAAGCAGTTTACAGTTAAGTAATTCAGTAAACATGCAATTAGAGTAATGAAACAGTATCTAACAGTAAATGCACTGAAACAGTAAAAAGGGCTTTATAACAGTGCAGAATGTAGTAGATTAACTGTATAGCACAATTATAAGCATTTCAGTACAGTTCAGTGAAATAAGTGTAACTTATCCTGCTCTTGGAATTTCTGTGTAGTTTCAGTAATGAATTACCATCCACAGCCTGATAAATACGAAATAGGTGTAAGCCTATACCAAAACAGCACCATAAATGCTTCTGGGGCAGCAACCAACAACAAAAAGTCAAAGGTATATTTTTTGCTGTAAAACTTGACACTGGTATTGCAATGTTACCCTAAATGAATACCCTGAAATGTGTCACTTAATGCTTTCAACTTTATGGAAAGGACCAAGTAGATAGATCTGCTATCCCTGCCTCTTGTCTCCAAATTCTACTTCTAGGTAGGTACTGTGAGCTCAGTATAGTTGATTTTTGGAGTTGGTCAGTGACACTCTTTCCAACATGCTGTGGACTCATCCTGTCCTCTTCTGCAGTGGGAACTGAGCAAAGTACTTGTACATGATTTCTGTTTTCTTGGTCTCTTTCTGTTGATTCACTTTCCTTTTCAGTTTCTTAGGTGAATGCTTCATCCGCTGCTTAACATAATCATAAATGTCATATTTATTTTAATGTAAAGGCCATTTTTTCATTCTGTGCAACAGCTATTTTGTTTTTTAATTTGTCATTTAATATTTAGGTTACATTTCTCTGTATTACTATCTTTGTGGTATTTGTGTATTTTAGAATGTTTTTCTTTGTTGTTATTACTGCTTCCTTAGCTTTTCCCCAAGCAGTGATTTTCTTGTTCTTCCCAATCATTTATTTGTGTTGCAGTGACAGGAGTGGGTGAGGCATCTCAAAAGGGTGTTCTATACAGAAGTTAAAAAAAATGCATCACGCAAATAGATCAGTGTTAATAAGGTAGAAGTCATCAGAGATTTACAGACACTGCCAGAGAAAAGGAGGAAACACACATACACACACACACACACAGACATATACACACATTCCATCCATCCATCCTCAACCCCTTTCCCATTTTTGCACATGGGGTGGGTGTCACTTCAACAGTAAAAATCATCTCGTGCCAGGTTTTACAACACAGGATGGCTAGCCCTGCCATGGTAGTTCATCCATAACATTCACACACACACACACACACACACACACACACACACACACACACACACACACACACACACAGTCCTAAGACCAATTTAGAATGCCCAATCCACCTGCTGCATGTCTTTGGAGTGTGGGAGGAAACCGGAGCTCCCAGAGGAAACCCACGCGACCATGGGGACATATACACATTCATATATGTATTATTCTGCACTGAACTGACAAAATATAGACATCCAAAATGTGGGCAACACAATGTCAACACTCTACTGTGCATGCTCCAAGGGTTAACCTCAGAGCACGTAAAATAAAAAGCAAATGTTGCATCCCATATAGATCTTGCTAATTATATATACCAACTCCATAATTGCACAATCCTTGGGGAAAGAGCACATTTTTACTCATTGTTTTTCTAGAACAAGTGTATCAGAATGAGGAGCAAGCATTTTACAAGTAAAAACATTGTCAGCACAGACTATAATAACTGCTATAAACAGACTCAAGTCAAATTTACAAAAGCTGTGTGATGATTTTGATGAAATGTATGACACTGTCAAGGAGAGATACCAGCTACTACAAATTCTTAAAGGAGCAATGCTTCCTACACAACACAAACTTACAGGATGGTAAGGCACTTCACCATAATCATTCATGATTCTGCTAAAGACTGGTAATAGCAAATGCACTAGGAGTCTACTGATGCATGCCTTTTGAACATAACCATTGTTTTGATCAAGAATCCTATACCACCTTGCTGTCTTCAGTGGAGAATATGTTGCTTCAAACAGCCAATGGCAATTCATTTCCATTCCAACTTGAAGTTGTGAGCATGTATGGAGATAAAGGTGTAAATGCTTGCAGTTTGCATGGCTGCATCTACTCCCAGGAATTATGCAGCGGACCTTACCAGAAGTGAGAAGCGTGCTGTAAGTTGACACTATAACTCAGGGGTATAGCCAGAGATTTATATTTTGTATTCAACCCTAATGTCGTTGTACCCACTACCCATCTGTCACTTTAAAAATGCACCCAACCCTCAAAATGCTACCCCAGATATATAGAAAGAGGCATGCTATTTTCAACTGTTACCACTTATATCCACAAAAGCTACTTTTAGAGGTGTTTTCCTTTTGCACAAAAATTATTTGGATATCTCAATACTGCAGATAGTCATTAACATAGTTCTAAACATTCTGTGCTTTTTGAGTGTTGACATTTCTATGGGATGCTCAGAAAAAAAAATACTGATTTGAGTACACTGAATATGCCTAGCTACACCCTTGCTATAACTGATGCTTTGGTGGACAAGGACTGCCAACAGCAAATGCTATACATAACAGTAGTAAAACTCCTTCAAATTGACCTCTTTGTTTCTATGAGTACAGCAAATGGGAAAGGACATATTCTACACAACGCAGGATAAAATTGTACCCTAATAACTACTATGAAAGAGAAGAGGTATTTAGAATAACTTAAAGCTTTTGCACATCCAAAAAGGAGGACAGGCAAGTTGAACTGTACAGAAATTCTGCAGGAGTCTGTGCAGTGAAGTGATCAAAGACTCTACTTCTTTTGGGAAATTATAAATTAACATGTCTTACACATACATTAGAACTTCCTGGACATCACTAAATTAGTGTATTGTGCAGCAAGCTATACAAATCAAATATTGTGCTATTTTGAATTGCTAGATTTCATGAGGTGTTTCGATCCTGCCAACAGTGCTTGTAGAACTATGGATTGTTTAATGAACATTTATTTATTACAACTTTAAATGTCTACTGTATATATGTACATAAATTCTCTCAGATATAGTGTTTGACATGCTACAAATAGTCAAATTTGACTCACTGTAAATTGTAAATAGCTTGTATACAATAAATACTATCATTTTGTCAGATTGTACTCGATACATTATGAAATGCATACCTCTCAACCTCTTAGAGAAAGAAATCTGGACAAAGCCTGACATAATGGGGGGGCAAAGGCCCAAAAGTAGGGACACATTTTAAATATTGCTCTTATAAACTTAGAAAGTTGCTACAATAACATGATTTGTGTTAGCATGCATTTTCTGAAGATATGAAGTATACAACTCAAATGCCTGTCATCTTTAGTGACTTTAATGCTTAGATCACCCCACTGATGTGTCAAAAAACAGTTTTTATGAGGAACAAACCAAAAATATGAGGCAAAAGTCTGGACATTCTGTGAAAATCTGTACAGTTGAGAGGTATGAATTGAAGTCACACTGTGTACGCGATACATTATGAATTGAAGTCACAATGTTCTAGATCCCCTGTTTACAGCTACATTTTCCTGTAGTTTTTCAGAGTTTTGTAGTTTCTTTTACATCCTTTGTATATTGACTTGTTTTGGTCTTCTCATTCTCCACCATTTTATTCCTTGTGAGCACAGGTCAGGGTTGAAAATGGTTCTTTAAGAAGTCCACTTACCTGGTTAAAGCACATACCCCAAATGTTTTCTGTGATGCGTATCAGCACCACAGCTTAACTGCACTGTAAGATTTGGTAAGGGCATATGATATGAAACAGGTGTGTGCAGAATATATAACACATACACTGAAAGCTATTTCAATAAGGTGTGACTGAACTGAAAACTGATGCTACATTTAAAACACAAACTCTGCTTGCTCTGAATGTTTGTTGTGCTAATCACTGCTTATATTTAATAATGCAAAAATTGTATGAAACTAAGCATGGGTCTTGACAAACTCCTGAAGATGATATGTTATCCTGAAGACCATAAAGCTGTCTGCACAACTGAACCATGTAATAAATGTAATACTTCCATTGCAATTCCTCTGGCAAGTGATATACAGATCCTGTGCTCTGTTTGAATTTTTAGTTTGCATGATGTGGTCTGATTGTTACACAGTGCTGCTGAGAAACTAACTAAATGTTGGATGACTTGTTTGCTTTTTTGTATTTTATTTCATTGTAGCTTCTTACACTGGAGATATATAATTACCAGGCTAAAAACTCATAATGGACAATAAGGTATCAACAGTGTGGTGTGTGTGTTGCAAACTCATAAACCAGCTTTTAGTCTCCTCAGCTTTTATTTCTGCATGTCAAGTAAAGCATAAGATGGGACACTGAAGTTAGCCTATTTATGACCATAGTGTGATGCACCTGCACTGGTCCAGTAATCAAGGAGTCTCAATCCTCACCACTGCCAACAGTGAAGGACGTACACAATGGGAGGATGACAAGTACACACACACAGTAAAGTACAATTTCCCTTAAGAGCACGCAGAGATCACAGTCATTCTGGGGGCTGTTTTCTCCCTCTTTCTCCAGATCCCCAATAAGACTCCACACCGGCACAGCTATAGGGTTATGATCTCAGCAGAGGGGTCAGGCCAAGACCTCCAGCACCCTCTCTGTCCAACCAGTGCTTCATGTCCTTGCCCAGGTTGCTGGCACACACACACACACTTTGGGATTTGATTTACATACCAACACACACACGCACCTGGGAAAGACTGGCACAGGTTTACTAGCTATGCCCCCTTCTGCCCAAACTATAAGGTAGTTATCACTGCCACCAACCAACTCTTTATCAGCTCCTCTAAGACCCTTACCAAAGAGTGTCCAAACTTACTGTGTAATGTTACTAATAATCCAAATGGTAGTTGTGACCAAGACTTGGCAAGGCTATTTAGGGGTGGCCTGTACATTGTCACCAAATACATATGCAAGCGCTCTAAGAGTTTAAAGCTTCTTCTTCTTCTTTTGGCTTTTCGGTTAGGGGTCGCCACAGCGGAACACCTGTCCACTCATGATTAGCAGTGGAGTTTTATGGTGTCGAGTTGCCAGTCCAGCACCCAACCTTCCACAGAAGGCACACACATGCACACACTCACACCTAGGGCCAATTTAGAGTGTCCAATCCACGCACAGCATGTCTTTGGGATGTGGGAGGAAACCGAGTACCTGGAGGAAACCCATGCGACCACAGGGAGAACATGACAGAAGGCACCCCAGCCGAGGATCGAACCGGACTCTAAGAGCTTAAATATGTCTCACAAATATCAGCCACAAAACAGATTTAAATATATTTGATAATAAATAATAAAAGAACAAGACAATACTCCAATAACACAGTAACTACAGAGTTCAAAGTCACAAGAAATATTTTAAAACAACATTGCAGGACAGTCTCAAATAAATACAGAAAACATCTAAACTAATATTTATTATATTCTGATCTATATCTAAAAGAAATTACTGTACCCTAGTTACTTACTATTAGCAAAACAAATACAGATGATCAGTGGATGTTCTTGCTAGATCCAAGACAAGATACAAAATATACACAGTCTCTATCTGAGAGAGTTCTTAAATTACTATCAAACATTACTGCTGCGTCACCTTGGATGACATCACTCTCTGCCACCTGCTTTCAGTTTCCAGGCTAACAGAAACTAACATCTCTGTGTTAAAAATACATATCTCTCAGATGTTTGCAGAACTTGGAAGTCATAAAACAATAAAACACTTTTACATTTGAAACGTAGTAATTATGTCTGTTTCAAGACAATACAAAAACTTCTAGCTCTAGACATTGTCTGCTTGCTGCATTAAAACTGAGAGATAACACAATCGTAAAACACTTTAATTTCAACTTATTTTCATGAAGTTTTGTAAGTTAATCTTCTGTGTTCCAGCAGGGTATGCTGTGGTTACATTCTTGAAGCTCAGTTCTGTACAAACCCTGTTCAACACACACACACTTCTGTACCAGTAGTTTAATATACACATAACATATAGTTCTCTTACATTTGTAAGACAAGGATATGAATCATGTTGATATTCACAAATGACATATGATTATTTACAAAATTCCAGATAGCTGGGCTGGTAGTGTCACATATAGCCATAAGGGCCAGCTGTACACTTCAGCGTGAAGGTGGAAATAGCCAAACTTTATAAGTACTACAACTAGCATATTTCCAGCTGCAAAATATAAAAAGTGCATAGTACATTGTCAGGACTAGAATCAGAAACAGAACCACTGAATCCCTGCTTACAAATCTATTACAGTTCTTTTCTTTGTATACATCAAGTACCGCAGCAACTAAATAGCATGCAGCAGTCAAATTATTTCACTCCTGTCTTCAGGTAATTCCATCATCACCCTTTCTCACAGAGGTTAGTAACGGACAGTTCAGAATGGCAAGCTTAATTAACAGTACTGTTGTTGCTACCCTGTCACACACAAATATGGTTCAACAATGGCTAGCTTCATTTATAATTTTCTAAGAAATTTCTCTGCAGTCATTGTTAATGCAGCTTAGTTTGCATCACATAGAGGTTTCTGAAATGGTAGTAAATACTTTTTAAAAATTGCTCTGTTTAGATCACTAAATACCCTCTTACCCTCTGCCCCACCCCTCCCACCAGCTTTCAACATCTTCTGGCATCTCTGATCGCAAATAATACTGAATCACATTAATTCATCAAAATAATTTTTATATTTAAGTATGAAAAAATATTAACTTAGATCAATTAATTTCAGTACCTAGATAAGAAAAATCAAATAATTCTAACAATAACAAAGTTAACAGCAGGCCCCGAGCCCTTTTCAAGTTCAGTTTAATATTTTGATCAGCAGGTGGCGCAGAAACACTCCTTAGCAGTATAAATGCAATGCTTCTTTGCTGTCACAGCTTTAAGAACTTTAAACAATATCATTTGCCAAGATGGGTACTGCAACCATTCTTTTTTGGACAGGGCAGTTGAGTGGTAAGAAGACTCGTTCTAATTTTTTTCAATAATACAAACACGAAGTTTTACTTAGCTTTCCCATCAAAACCACTCCCGTGATTGCAGTCAAAACAATTACGTCATTCCATCCGCTTGCAAAGCATGATGGGTGACTCTCACGCTGGCAGGTCCGCCATTTTTTTCATTTAAAGGGAAAAATTAGAGCAAGCGTGTAAAGGGCTTTCGTACTTATGAGTATTTCCTGATTGGTTAGTTGTTGGTGGTGAGGTTGGGTTTTGCTCTACGCTAGGATGTTGCTGTAACGTTGCACAGGTGCCGTTGCGTTCTTTTGGAGGAGGAGTTGGTCTATGACAACTGGCGAAGACGTCAGGAGGAATCCATACATTGACAATCTGTTTATGTTGTAATGCAGAGCAGACTGATTTCTTTCATACATTTAGTGAAACGCTGAAGCACTTTCTGGCCCCGTTGCGGGCGACGAAAACGCCCATAGGTGAGACTTGATTAAAGTGCTGTGTTTTGTATGCAAACATGAGCCTTTCGTTTTGTATTGTAATATATGTTTTATATGTATAGATGTGTACATATATAATATGATGTGATCAAAACCGTGCTTGAGTGTTTGGGGTAGTTTCCCTTTGTTTTGAAGATGTGCATATTAATTTGTGTACGGTTGTCGGGTGTAAACGTATGTGTGTTGTATACTGCATAAGGTTATTGTTCATCCGGAAGATGGTCTATTCCTGAATAATGAATTGAGATCGTGGATGCTGTGTATTGGGGCGTTATCTCTTTAGAGGCCTTGGCTTTAAGCTATGACTGGGGATGGAATTGTGTGTGCATAAGTCTAATATTGAAATGCTAAGTTTGATTTCAAGAGTAGGTAAACCAGTAAAGCACAGTAACCCGTTTTCTCCTGCAAGCTTAAGAGGCGTAACCAATGCAGTATTTTTATTGATACTGTGTTATAATAAAATAAGAACCCTGATCACACAGACGGACAATTCAGTATAATCAACAACGGGTTGACTATTTTTAAAGTGCATATGACAGACTTTGTAGAATAGAATGAATCAGATCTATACTGGAAATAGGCATGTGAAATAGTGTTATGATGATGCAGAACACAAAATGAAAACAAAGGCTAGGTATCTTTAACTGGCATGCAGTTCTTAACTCCAGTTTCAAAAACACAGAAAATGCAGACACAAGGTGGGTGTCTTCCTTTAAGAGGAGATTCAGATCTTGCTCCAGTTTCAAGACATACTTTTGGGACATTTTATTTTACATGGAAAGTAATTTTAATTTATGTATTGTGTCTTCTTATGATATTCTGTCATTAATGTGTGTGTGAATGCGGGAGAGGTTGGCCAATCACAGCTAGGACGATCACCAGAAAAAGGCATGCTGCCACAACTGGATATAAGGAAATGGCCTGTAAACATACCCCTCAACTGTACAGATTTTCGCCTCAAATTTTTGGTCTATTTCTCATTAAAGTGTGCTTTTTCTGGCAACTCATTAGCAAATCATTGAGTGCTGAAGTCAGAAAATAATAGCAGTCATTTTAGTTTGAGTTCATACCCTTCAGAAAATTCATGCTGATGCAAAACATGTTATTCTATAAACTTTCTAAGTTTGTAAGAGCAATATTTAAAAAAGTGTAATTATTTTTGCACCTTTGTCCCCCCATTATTTATGCCTTTGTCCAGATTTCTTGTTCCAAGAGGTTGAGATGTATGCCTGTAAACCTTCAATAATCATGACATGTTGAGGATATCATACGGGATTATTTGAAATGGGAGGTGGTGAGTGGTGCCCTAAACCACTGGTGGAATATATAGATTGCACACTTAATTATGTTTGGCAGCGTGAGAGCATGATCGTGAAAAGGGATCTGCTGTGATATGTTAGTTGCAGTTTTCAGTTACATTTTTCAATGATTTTATTTGTTATTTCTGCTCTTCTGGTGGCTATGTTGTTTTATGTGTATGGATAGTGTGTATTTTGTATTATGCGCATCTGTTTTTGTTTCAAAGTAGTGACTGTAACTGTATGCAGTGCATTACCAGATTTCCACAGTATTGCAGGGTTAAATGTGAACTATGATACTATAAGAACAATTGTATTTTTTTATTTTGGTATGGAGTTATATATGGATGTTACAGCACATGCAAAACAACATTTTTAAAATTAAACTGCGAAAGTGCTAGTGTGCAGAGGGTTTGGTTTGCAAGATAGCATATTGCTGCTACAGATAATGCTATAAAATGCATTAACTGTTTGGTGGTTGTATAGCATAGATTGTAGGGGGAAAACATCATTTTAAATGTAATGCAATGTATACCTCAACAGTTTTACTTTGATGGGCATTATACTGCGTTGACCATGTAACACTGTGAGTCTCAGAATCCTAGACTTTGTTGGTAACTGTGACATTTTGTTATCCTCTTGAGTTCTTAACAAATTTAATTTACAGTAAAACAATAAACATTCATTTTTAAGAAAAATTACACAGCTGCATTCTATATATAACAACATTGATGGGATAACACCACATTAGTTATATATTTTAGCGCAGTGAGAGTTATCCATTGTGCTTCATTTCGAAGAACAGTAGTTTGATGTACAGATGCTTTTTGTACGCTTTCTTGTAATTTTGATCTTATTTCTCCTAAAGTGCTGCTGCTGTTTGCTACAGTAATTCTACACCGGTATTTTTACCTTTCCATTTTGACTTTAGTAGCTGTGAGGTATTAACTGATGAATTTTCAAAGCATTCACCATTACTTTCTTCTTGCATTTTATATTGTGTCATCCATGTGAGGGATTGGTACTGAAACCCAGATCACTGATATCTGAGGCAGGAAATGTTAACCACTGTGCCACCATACGTCACCATGAGACATTAATGCTATTAATTTATATCTGTATGTATAGGTGTTTTGTATATCGTGAGTACTACCAAATTGAATTTAATTTGTACCAAGTTACTTTACTGGACAGCAGTCACTCAAGTGTTAAGCTTTTTTTCCCATCACAAAATGTTCCTGTTTTTAAAACATTTCCAAGAATGCCAAGTCCAAGAAAGCATGTTTTATGTATTCGTTACAGTTGTTTCGAGTCTGAATTGTTTGTGATAGATTTTATTGTAAAGTCTTTCTTAATTTCTTTCAGTTATTTCTGTTAACAATTTGTAGGCAGTTTTGAGTTCATGTCATGGCATCAAAGCCCATGCTAAAGAATACCTAAAAATAGAAACTGGTTGAAAAAGGCCAGAATCCAGAGAAAGTCAGTCTGTCTGCTTGTACTGATTGGCCAATATAGTTCAGAAAAGTGGTAAACATGCATAGTAAAACCCTCAGTCACTTATTACCATGTTCCTGAATTGAATGCTGTGCTATCAGACCTAACTTCACTAGATAATATAGTAATGCAGGCGTGCACACACACGCACTCCCAAACATTCCCACATATCCAGGCATCCACAGACAGGCCCCACCAGACATTCCCACATATCTAAGCATCCACAAACAGGCCCCCACACACACACACACACTTGCTCACTTTCGTGAAATCACTCTATTCCCAAGTACACACTCACAAGGCAGCACCCACATATACATTTACAGAGTCTGCTTCCCTAGCTAACTCCCATAGTGCAGCCAGACAGAAAGGCAGACACAAAAGTCAACTATACTTAGGTGTACCACAGGTACTGCTATAGGAGTGAATGGATGAACACCATCAAAAGATGACATTCAGTTTTCCTCCTAGAGAAATTAACAAAAGCAGAACAAATCTTTTCTGAGCCTCACTGCTGAATTACTTAGGAGTTGCAACCATTTCTTGAGAGGAGTATATGGCTAATTAACATTAGCTACTCCCATTGACTGCCTCCTTGGCAAACGGCTTCCCCAATGAGATTTCTGTTTAGTCTGTGGCCTTGGCAGGGGAAAATCATAGCTTGAGACTGGTCTCTGAATTGGAAGGGCTTACTGTAATTGGGAAACCTGTGGAGTTGAGGCTTCTGCATAGGGTTGCCAGCTTTCTTATTGGCTAAAACTGGACTAAGGTCACAACCCTCACATCACCTATAACTCCACCCATTCCCACCGCCTCTCCCATTCATGCGCTGGCCATTTTGTGACATCACCGTGATGTCAGCTGATGGGAACACCACCTTTTCTGTTCCTGATGCCTGCTTTCAGTCGATTTACTATGCTTTTCTGTAAAAAAGCATAGTAAATCTCAATTAACAAACACTGATAGTCTGTTTCCTTTTGTGAAACAGAATACTGGAGTTTGTGCAGTGTTTTCCTGACTACCAGAGAATTGATTTGAGGAGAAAATCTCCACACAAATGCAAACAAAAACGTATACAAAAAATATCATTACATGGTAAAAAAAAAGGATTAAAAACCATATGATACAGTATAACATTTCAGAGATCAAATACACTTCAGAAAGTTAACGTAGAACATAATCTTTCTTAAAAAGGTGAAATAGATGCACTCTAGTAAGAGTTAAGTACAATAATTTACATCAGAATTGAGGGATTTAAGCAATACATTGAATTTAGTTTGTTTTAGTGATAGTCTTAGTTACAAGACTAATTATTAAATGTTAGGAAGAAGGTAGAAGAGGAGAAAAACAGGGTATAGGTGTTGATTAGTCAGGTTTACTACAAGGACATAGCCAGTGACTTTGGAGGTGATTTTTGAGCTTTTGTTTGAAGAGTGGCAATGATGTAGTTAGTGTTATATCACTAGGTAGCAGATTCCAGCTCCTTCCTGCTGTATTAGTAAATAGAGTCACCAGCTGTGTTATTAGACGTTGTTAAGTTGTCAATGAGTTTACTAGAAGAGCGAAGGGAGTTGAGATTATTATATGGGATTAAGAGTTTTGAGAGTATAGGGGTATTATTGGGTTGGTACAGTATTTTGTGGGCAATAGTGAGTTGGGGGATTAACAGATGGTTTTGAAATTCCAGCCAGTCTAGTTGCATCAGGTTAGAACAGTGGTGAGTTCTAAAGGGATTTCCAGTAGCGAATCTGGCACTATTATTGTAGGAAGTTGCTAGTTTAAGGTTAGTTTTCTTAAGGTTTGTAAAAATAGGTGAGATATACAGAAGAGTTGAGATTAGATGGGAATGAGCGATCTTGGCTCTAGCTGATGTGGTTAAGAAAGACTTAATTCTCTATAAGGATCCTATTTTTCTGTTGACTATTTTAATGGTGTTGTTAATATGTTGATCAAAGAGATTATTGTCAATGGTTATTCCTAAAAGTTTGGTAGTAGAGTCAGGTGAGATGACAGTGGCATTATTTGAAGAGATTGTGAAGTCTAAGGGGGAGGACCTAGTAGTGGGAGTAAAGAGAAGAAGTTTAGTTTTTTTGGCATTAAGTAGGAGGTAACATTTGGTAAACCACGTTTCTACCGTGTTGAAGATGTTTTGAGTAAGGAAAGAAAGTTCAGTTGGAGAGGAAGCTGAGCAAATAAGGGTGGAGTCCTCTGCATATTGAATGCAGGTTGCTTGAGGAATTGCTATATGAAGATCATTAATGAATAAAGAGAAAGAAGTGGTCCAAGAATGGAACCCTGAGGGACACCGATGGTGACAGGTAACAAGGAAGAAATTTGATTTTCCCAGAGAACTGCCTGTTGCCTATTGCTGAGGTAAGATCTGAACCAATTAATGGCTGGTTAACCATGTCGAAAGCTTTAGAGAGGTCATGAAGAGTGCAGAAGAGAGAAGGTTGTTGTTGCGGTTTCTATTGATAGTGTCTGTGAAGGATAGGAGGGCGGTGGTAGTACTATGATAAGGCCTAAAGCCATGCTGACAGCTTGCTGTTATGTTGTGGAGAGAGAGATGCTGTAAAAGTTGTTGGTGAATGCATTTCTCCATAATTTTGCTAAAGGTGATAGGAGAGCAATTGGTCTGTAGTTAGAGTGTCGATAGAGTTCCCACCTTTATGTAAAGGGATAATGTGGGAGATTTTCCAGATGTCTGGGATGGTTCCTTCTTGTATTGTCCTATTTATAAGTATAGATATAGGGTATGCGATTACCTGGCTGCTTTTTGGAGATCAAGAGAAGGAAGCTTGTCAGCAGATGGGGTACAAGGCTTCAGTTTATGAATAAGTCTATAGATGAGAGAGGTAGAGATGGGTTGTAGGTTAAAGTTATGGGAGGAGTGTGCTAAGTTGATTGGAAGGTTGGGTTATCAGTGTTGAGATGTCTAGCTAGAGATTGTATAGTGTCAGTGAAGAAAGAGTTGAAGGTATTTGCAGTTAGGTGGGGGGCATCTGACTCAGCATCAAGTGGGGTGGGAGTTTTGAGTTACCTGGGAAAGCAGTCTATTGATACAAGACCAGAACTTTTTGGATTATTTTGATGAGTTTGTTGAAGTTTACAGTAGTAGTAGTTTTTTTTTGTCAGTAATTATTGCTTTTTGTAGTATTTCTAAGCTGGCCCGGAAATGAAGATCAGAGCTATTTCTATGGCATTCCATTTGGCCCAGACTTTTGTTTCTAAGTAGAATTAGATTTTAGTTTCATTAGAGAGCGCATATGGGGGCTGTGTTGGACTTTATTCTGATGGTACGTTTGGGAGCATGTTTGTCAAGAATGGATAAGAAAGTTGTATTTAAAGTATATTATCTGCGTTTTTCAAGAGGAAGGGATTTTAAGGGGTTCCAGTTGCATTCTCTGAGTTCAGTTTGAAATATGTCTATGTTAAAATGTTTGCAGTAAAGCGACATTATTCTAATAGGTAGAGAAGGTTAGGAAAATCTTTCTTTTCTCTTCTAATATAGGTCAAAGAGTGATCACTGACATCATCTGGCATAGGTTCCTACTTTGTAAGTTTGTTTAACTTTGTTTATAAGTATCCAATCTAAGATACTCTCTTTTTTATTAGGTTTATTAATTCTTGTTGTAGAGAGTAGTTTTGGGTGAAACAGGTTGTCCATGAGGAGGTGAGATTTTCAGCGCGCAATTAGCACTTTCAGTCTATGTTGGAAGTCACCTAGGATTACTGTTTGAGGTAAGTAGAAGATACCCAGCTGAGAGAAGGCTTCTAAAGTAGGTATATTATTACCAGGTGGTAAGTAAATACAGATAATGTATCAATGATTTCTTGGTGTTAAATTGGAATTTAGTTATGAGGACTTCTAGCTTACGCTATCCTGGAGTTGGATAAGCTGGAAGGTGGAGATATGAAGTTTCATTCTTAAAAAGAATTGCTACTCCAATCGCCTTTTACGTTTGATCGGTCAAGTCTCACTATGTGTATTACTATGGCCTTGAGGGGGTAATCTCAGGCTGTCTTTTTGTATCAGGTTTTAGCCAAGTCTCAGTGGAGCAGAGGGAATATCAAAGGAGTGGATATTTGGGGAGGGCATGAAGGGTGAGATACTTTATTATTGATGCTTTGAATGTTCAGATGTCCTATTAGAGGAATTATTGAGTTTAGGGTTAGTTATTTGAAAAGTCACGGTTGGTAGGGAGCCAGGGTTGGGGTGGATGTCTCCATCTTTGTAAGGTGCTGGGATTATTTGGTTTGTTGTTACTAAGTTGTTTTCTTATATAGGTTTGAAGTTTCAATTTTTAATCAGATTGGGTAGGGACATGATTAATGTGGGAGAGTCTGTGGTATTTAGGTAGAGAAGGTAGCTAGGAGTGGAAGTAATATTGGAGTGTGTAGTTAGGGCTGCCATATGTGCAAGTTGTAGTTTGTGTGAGTGTATAAGCTGGACATGGTGCCAGATTTTCAAAGAGGTAAGAAAGCAGGGCTGAGAGGAGGGTAGTTAAGAGTAAAACTGAAAGTGTAAGATAGTTAGAGTAGAGGAGCCATCTTGTGGAGAAGTAAAGTTGTAACTTGAGTGAAAACAAAAGGAAGAGGAAGTGATTGGGGAGAACAACAAGGAATCGCAAATGTAAGGAGGATAATAGGATACGGTTAAAAGTAGAGGGTTACAAATAGAGCAGTATTTATATATATTATAGAGTAGTAATA
>NC_056727.1:1168605701-1168670153 GCF_019279795.1 Protopterus annectens
CAGGGTTAGCAGGAGTAAGCACTTTTAAGCAGTAGTTAGCGAGTTTGCTCAAGTGTGCGCTTATGTGCGCTTAAGTAAGTATTGCTAAGCATCGCGCAAACCCACGCAAACCTGCTTATAACTGCTTAAAAGTGCCTTAGTCATCCTGCATGTGAGGGCCCTTGTTCTGCTCAGCAGAAAAATAAAACTTCACTGCCAGTCTCAAACCCCAGACAAACTAGACTGCATGAAGTACCACTAAGCCACAGTAGATATACAGCACGTTGTTGCTGAAATATATATATCATGCATCAGAATGAGTGAATGTAAAGGAAAGATAGGAATGCCATAACACAAAACCTGTTCTGTGGAACTTTACCAGCAGTTGTTGTGGAATTGCATTACATGACTGGGATAACAGAACCAGCCATTCTAGCAGTAAATAATGTTACAGCAGCACTTTGCAATCCCCACACAGTATCATAGCAGGACAATCCCCACCCAAATGTACAAAATACCTGTTTCATAGATTCATAGATTCATAGATTAGTACTAGGCTAACTGCCCTTGCGAGCCATTTTAAGCCTAGCCAATTATCCCCTGTGAGATTGAGACCCTGTACCTTGTGTTTGTAAGGCAAACACTGTGTGTTCAAGGTCCAGCAAGGATGTAGGTAGGCATACTCAGTACTGGAATTGTCCAGTTTTCATAAGCATCCTGTGCTAATGTCAACAAAATAAACTGCAGAAGTGAGTACATTAATATTCACAGTATAGCAGTTCACAAACAGTTCATGTGCCAAATGAAAACATCTCAATTACTACGTATGTATGGCAGCTAATTGTATAAGTAGAAAAGAAACTACACACTCCCATGTATCTTGTGTTAGCATTGTAGGGGTGAGTACAATTCTACACTGACAACTGTGTACTGGAAGTGGCAACATTCAGGTCTGAGTACAACATTCAAATCACTGGCTACACCCCTAGCATCAGATATAAGAAGTATACCAACCTTCTGACTTACACAATGGTGTCCACAGCAAACAAGCATGGTCCCCACTTTGGAAAGCTGAAAGGGCTATGCCTACCTGACTTAGCAATTTATAGCACTGGGTTGCTATGACAGTGAGTACTGCAAGTACTACACAGCAGGCTGCATGCAATTGCCAAATGGTGGTCATCAATTGGTGCAGAGGCCATCACATGCACATGTGCAGATACCTATAAAAGCAGGCTATACTTGCTGTCCACACATGCAATCATTTCATTGCAGGTACGGAGAGAGAGAGAGAGAGAGAGAGAGAGAGACAACAACAGCAACAGAAATAAAAGATATAAAAAAATATATATTTAAAAAAAATAATATATTGAAAAAAATAAGATATAAAAAAAAATGCAAAACACACGGAAGTGACAAATACAAACACATACAAAGGAAAGGTATGTAACAGATATGTATGTACTAGCATGTAGTAGATGTTTTTGAAGAGTACTCTACATAGTTTGAATCATCCATATGTGGCAGCAGTACGTATCTATTCACAGATTCCCTGCATAACTACTGCCATGGAGAAATCAGTGTGTAGCTGTGTGCAGTGGGATATGACTGTGACATATGTAGTTCAGCATTAAATGTCAAACATCTGATCCATGTTATCTGTGTTCTGTACAGTAGTGTGTACAATGTCTGTTTGGGGGAGCAGTGCATACAGTTATATAAACATGGATGCGACAGAGTAACAAATGCATGATAGTCATATTAATGTGTAGCTTAGCATTGGCAACAGCTGTATCAGGCTAGTATGCTAATCTAGCATTTGCAGCTATATATACATCCTCTAATATTATTGTGTGCTCACATGTGACACCTGTTCATGTTGCAGCACAGTGTGCACCTTGTGTGTGTATGGCACACACATACAGAGAGATCTGTCTGTGTCAGATATATTAGCATCTGTACATGTGCATAGAGCAAGGGACATATTGCAACTGTTTGTGAAGGGTGGACATATATATGTTGTTGAAGGTTGTTATATGCATATTTCTATGTAGGTTATAGTATGTGGCAAACAAGACAGCATACAGTGCTGGTATATGACATGTGGTGGTTAAACGCTGTGGGTATGATTCGTCAGGTTTGCAGTGTTGCAGCCAGTGAGGCCTGCTAAAGCTACATGGGCTGAGAACACCTTCAATGCATTCCGCACAACACTGTGCAATATTATGACATAACTGTATACCTCACAACCTTCGCATAACTGATATTCCCACCATGAAAGGTGGACTGTATATGTGCCTATATGTATATCTATATGTACACCAATGGATGTTTACATGTATGTGTGTGTGTACATACACACACACACACATATATATATATATATATATATATATATATATATATATATATATATATATATATATATATATATATATATATATATATATATATATATATATATATAGAGAGAGAGAGAGAGAGAGAGAGACAGGGTCATATTTACTGCAACAGATGCCTGGTGACAAAGCCATGGACTCAAGCTCAATGTTGACACTGCATTGGCATCCCTTCTTGCAAAAACTCTGTACCCATTAACTACCACATAGGTGGTAGTCTACTTAATACCGAAGGTGTGATAAGAGACTATGGGGCACAGGTTGACAGTAGTCTCCCCTTTGATAATCACAGTGCCACACTAGTCATGTAATCTGTCTATGTGGCAGACGTTATCACAAAAGGTGTGTCATCCAGGGAAATATAGGTCAGTGTTCCCCTCTAGTCATCACACATAAAACCCATTATAGAGTACAATGCCCCATGTGGTATGTACCTCACAAGACATCTACAGCAACTGGAAAGGCCACAGACATACCTCACAAAGAGTAATACCGGCCTGAAACAGATGCTCTATGCAGACTGTCTCACAAAGCCACAGCTAGACTGTGTCGCATACTGCCTACCCAGAGGTGACCTCTGCCTAACATACAAAGCTATGTCAAACCCAGAGCTGTTGGACATGCTCCACGTAAACAGATCACAATCCCTATGAGCTACACGCTCTAGGGACCTAAACCTTGTGACCTCAATAAACAGCACATGCTGGAGGGATAGATTCCTATCTCAGAGACATCCGATACTCTGGAACAAACCACCTATCAATAGCAAACAAAGCTCCTAATTAGCAGTCATCATAAATAATCCTGATGATTGTATGGAAGATAGGAAATACACCCCGGGAATCACCTCTACGGCTCTGCTTGACAGGGCCACGTGAAATTAAATTACCTGTGTGTCAAAGGCCAGGGTAGCATATGGCTAGCCTTCTATAGGCCCTAGGGCCAATAGCCTATTACCTACCTATGAACCGATACACACCCATATGTATTGTTGCAATAATTGCTATGTGAGGTTGACTGAGTGTGATGGTGAATGTGTTGGTGAATGTGTCAGAGTTCTGTATATGTGTGATAGCTTAGTGGGAAACTTTTTCTGTCATGCTATTTTGCGTCCTAGCTGTGATCCCCGCAAAAAATGTGTATGCTATTGCTAGGCAGAAAAAGCAGTATGCCATACAGTCTGAAATAGTCCCTTGGTGTCGACTGGGGTGTCCCATTGTAGGCTAAAGCAGTACATGTATGCTTATTGAGTGTTACTGCTGGTGAATCCAACTCCTGTATGAACTGTAATACTACCTGAAGCTGTATGCCTAAACAGCACAGTATGGTGTATGTCCACATTCTTGGAACCACTGTTTTGTGTGTTCCCTGTAGTCTTCACAGATTACATACCTCAGGCATAAGGTTTTGTAACTACTGACACACAGTACTGTATGATACACAGGTAAAGGTCATCTGGGTTGCCATACCTTTGTGTCTGGTATGTATGTCTGATGTGTGTGGGTATGCCTGTACCATGGCCTCGGTCATATGTGTGTTACAGGATATAAGTGCATATCTAGCAACATATATAGTCTAGTACAGCAGTATGCCACCTATATTAACGAATGCGCACATATGTTAGACAGGGGTTTCCAAAACGACTAGTGTGGTATACTGGTAATACTGTAACTGGACTTTACAATCATTGCAATGGATTACATATTTCTTTATACATTAGCTTGTTATATACCTCCTGTGACTAGGTGGTGCATTGTGTCACATACAGTGTGCCATGTACTGTTGTATAGTCTTACATATTGGTTTATCTTTGTTGCTGTGCAAAACATGGTTTGATATATAGAGTGTGCCAGGCACTGTCAGGCAGTTGTGGGTTGAGCAGTGATATGTGGTATTGAAAGTGTGTATCCTCTGACAGCCAATAGGTTGCTATATATGGCAGTTAATTGGTATCTGTACTTTAGAATGTTGTGTGCCACATGACTTGCTCATACATATTGTTTCATTGTCTTCCAGGGTCATGGCCCACCAATTGTATTCCCACATATAGCCCAGCAGAGGAGGAACAGATTACAAATAGCCTGGTTCAGCACTACGCCCTGCTGTTCTCAAGAACCAGCCAGGACCAGCATGAGCAGACTGCACTGTGGCAAGATCTTGTCAGTAGGGTAAATGACATAGGCATGCATAACCGGACATATGAGCAGGTACGCCATCACTGCAGTGATTTAATTAGACATGTCCGGCAGTGTGCATCTGATATCCATAGACAACAGCTTGCCACAGGTGGTGGGGTAGCCATCCACCCCCCCCCACCAGAGTGGAGGAGCTGCTCCTGAGCCAGGTGGCTCCTGGCCAACAACAACAACAACTAACATGTATCATCATGGAGGCCAGAGCCACCTAGCAAGTTGACAAGGAGCATGCAGGTAACATGGCATAGCTGTAGACTACTGTTACCTCTATTGGTAGATCATGCTTATGTGAGATGTGTACTGTGTAGTTAGAAGATGTGGTGCCTAGTGTTGTGCAATAGTAATAATTAGGAATATAATCTGTAGGCCTGTGACTGTCAACCGTTGTACTACTGTATGGTTGCAAACACAGTAGCAATGCCACAGTTGTTGCCACTGACAAACTGTCTCATATCCTTGTAGGTCCCTCTGGTGTGACAGCATGGCAGCAGACCCATGCTGGTGAGTGTGCTCTACATTTAATATTGCTAATTAAATGTGCATGTCATAGGTGAGGTGTAGGCCATGTACACATAACACACCTATGCATAATGCATGCTGTGCATGTTTGCTGTGAGACTATGCACATCTCAGTAACGTGAGTAGCTGCCTCAAACACATGCAATACACAGAGCATCCCACACGATATTGGCAACACTGTAGTGGACATTGGATAGGCAGAGTCGATACACATGCACACAACATACACAACTTTGTCATACGCAGTACACGTTAACATGCTACACATGGCGTATTCAGACACCCGCTGTAAGGTCACACTCCAGTATCCCAACTGTCATCCACACAGCACACATAATATACCTGAGGGGTAGAGGCCTCTCATGGGGCTGTGTGACCCTCTTCAACACATAACACATTAATGTTAGGCAATGCTCCCTATTGGGCACCTTACAATCCCATGTAACAACTGGCTGTGAAATGGTGAATGTAGCCATGGTACCGCAGTTCATGTACAGCATGCTATGTGCAGTCTGGCACACATTAGTAGCCTTGAGTGACCACGTGATGCTGCATGATGATGGCTCATGGTACTACACCCCATCCAGTTACAGTGACCACAGTACTACACATAGCATTAATTGCTATGTACCTCAATGTTGTGTGTGTGCAAACATATGCACTTATACACAATATGCATAGTAATCACCATTTGTACAAAGTGACACATATATGTCTTGTAATGCTATTAAGTGTATAGGTCACATGACACACATTCGGTATGTATGATGTTTAATGTTGCAGTTGTGTTGTAGCATGCCATGACATGGCTGGCACTGGCATGTCCACAATATGTCCTATACTCACCATAACCACTGTACAATGGCTATGTTGAGCAATGGTATTCCATCAGATATACATGCACCACTCATCCTGTGTGTATACATAGCATGCATGTGCTAAACCTGTGTCCACAATTATCTGCTAAAGACACAGGCGCTCAAATCAGAAATGGATATCTATGTGACACACAGATACACATCCAGCCATGGTATGTATACCTGTGAATGATGGTGCACAGGACATTGCACAGCTTTTAATACTTGCAGAGCAATGTTGTGTCCATGTACACATTGTGTTCCAGGGTGAGGTCAATCATTGAACAACAACACACATGCATCAAAGCCATGTATACAGTTATTAGCAAGGGCTGTCTACACTTGCACTGCATGCTGTTGAGCAACACACGTCCTGCATGCTGACACGTGTGATATAACTGTTTGGCTTGTGATACTGTACCCCACCATCACCCACTATTGCGTATGTTCTGGATTGCTGGTGGTGTGTGTGTGTGTGTGTGTGTGTGTGTGTGTGTGTGTGTGTGTGTGTGTGTGTGTGTGTGTCTGCTTTAGTTTGAAGTGTATTTATGTGCACGTGTTCATGTGTTCATGTATGCATGTGTGCATGTGTTCATGTGTGCATGTGTGCATGTGTGCATATGTGCATGTGTTCATGTGTTCATGTGTGCATGTGTGCATGTGTTCATGTGTTCATGTGTGCATGTGTGCATGTGTTCATGTGTTCATGTGTTCATGTCTGCATGTGTGCATGTGTGCATGTGTTCAAGTGTTCCGACATCACGTACAGGTCGTAAAGTGTGTTTCCTGTCTTCCTATCACAGGTGCTGAGTTTGGGCTGGTTCACTCCAGCAGGGAAACTGATGTCACTGAGCAAAATAGTAATAATGATGATAGGTGTGTTGAGGCACAGGGATGTTTGCCAGGGTCTGTCATTGGGCCACCAATCGACAGTACAAAAGTGTCCACCCCATCCATGCACACAGTCATACTGTCAATACATCCATCACCAATGCCCTTAGCTGAGGGACAGCGTACAGTCGGCATTGGCCAGGACAGTGTGGTATCTATGGTACATGCATCCCGACACAGCAGCCATACACAGATGTCTGGAAGAGTACCACCTAGGCAGATGTCCAGGGGTTTTCGTTAGAGCATTGCTGCTCATCATGCCCCTGGCAGATGTTCCACAGGTCTTACAACCTCACACATGTTCCAGGCTGTCATGGAGGCACAGGCATGTATGGAATGGTACACCAGACAGGGACTAAGGGCACAGAGGGCACATAACACCACTGTAATTGACAGTATCCGTGATCTAGCAGGTGCCATCCATAATTACACTGAGGTCACTGATAGACATTGGGGTGAGACATTAGATGTCCTCTGCAATGTCATGTCCATGTGTCAGGACAGTGCGGGATGGTTGAGTCATCGACGTGGACTTATGCCAGCAACATCAGCAGCTGGCAGTCGCTGCAGACGTCCCTCAAGACACAACCGCTACCATAGTGCCAGTACCAACCCCAGCAATGTTGGGGGTGGGCTGTCCATAGAACGTCCTAGAGAAGAACACGTGCACGTGGCTCTGGACAGTCCCAGCAGGGACCTGGGTTCAGTGTACATCCATCTACCTCTGGGGATAGTACCCTGTCTGGCTTAGTACCTGATAGTGTCAGTAGCACCCCTGCCAGGCACAGGTACCATATCCATGGCCAGAGATGGTGATCTGTAAAGCCTGGCAGGTACAGTCTGTGGCTATCCTACAAATACATGTATATGGCAGCTACATGGTGGAACTGTGTGCATGCAGACACACACACACACACACGTAAACCAGACACCTAAGGCTAACACATACCCACACACATTACATCAACATTGGCCCATAGCAGTACTCTTGGCTCTCACACACACACACACACACACACACACACACACACACACACACACACACACACACACACACACATACATGTCGATTGTATGGCTCACTGTAGGCCTCTGGCAAACCAAACACACACCCTGTGCATATGACAAAACCTGTGCCACCTTCTGTCATCTGTAACATTAATGCAGGAACAGGCTACCGTGGTGCTGATGCACAGGGTGACTTTATAGCAGTATAGCAATGTTAGCATGTTGTCAGCAGTGGAGTGTAATGATATACTTGAAAGTGTAGCTGAGCAGGCATGATGCATTAAAGCTATGATTGTCAATGTAGTATTGTTTACACCAGGGTTAGTTCCAGTAGTGTATTGTCCACCCAGGTGCCACTTGGCTGATGTGTGTAGTATTGGCAGCATGTGTTAGAGAGTGGACAGTATGTGTGGGATGTGTGTAGCACAGATTTGTAGGCGTACATTTGTGAACATGGTGGAGGTGCACTGTCTGCATGTAAGTGCATAGTGGACACATGGTCAGGGTGACATGCCCTGTATTACACAGTAACACTCCATAGTTTCTACTGGTGGACAGTATGCATTGTACTACACATATTTTGGAACTTGACTACACATGTGTGTATGACATGGGTTGACACTGTGCTTTGGGTGATACTGTTACTATCTGTCATTGTTTTGCATTCTGGTAGTATATATAACTTCAACAGCCTGACCATAACCAATCATTAGATGATGTCTTGACAACTGACACACAGATGTAGGGCACACAGTAACATTTGGATCCTTCAGATACTATACTATGCCAGTAACAAGTGGTATTCACCTGCACCCATTACTGAGACCACTCTTGTTTGGCATATAGCTCTCTTAGGTGCAAGCAATCACAGTAAGGATTTGTCCGTCCATGTCTGGTAATGCATACTGTGACCTATAATGCATTGTCCAGATGACACACACATCCTCCACAAGGGTATCATACATACAGATACCTGTTGTCAAACCCATGCTGTAAAGCTATAAGCCAACCAAAGCATAGTCATCCACCTTTACGGAACATAGTATCCCCACAGTACCACATAGGTAGTAGCCACCAACATGATGAACAGGTACCGATGTGTGCATGCAACCAAGTGTTACGTCATCTTTCCTTTGATAATCACATTTCCAAAGGTATTTTGAAATCCCTCGGTGGATCACATAAGCAATAAGGGGTCTGCATGCATATCCACAAAGGTTGTTGTACACCTATAATGAATAGCCATCATTGGCAGACTTTGCTGCATTTGAACAGGTCTGACATATACCTCAGCCATAAACCCTCACTCACACAATTCAATAGAAACCGTAATGAGTGTGTGTGACACGGATGACCTAGGCCAGGGATCACTGCAGTGGCTGGCCTTGTCACAAGTATACAGAAGTGACCTAAGGTCTCGTAAGCAGCAGCACACTCTGGCAAAGATGACAGATGTGTTCTTGGAGAAAACAGGGTTCCACACATGCAATAATTGAGGTCACATGTACGTATATGTATTTGCCACACAGCTACTTCACATGCCCAATGCACATACAGTTGTCATACTGATATGTCATACAGTAGTAAAAGCAAAACCCACAACACCTTGACCAACAGTCTCACACACATAGAGCACACACACACACTCACTAAATGCAGGATTCAAACCCCCACCTAACTACTTTATGATAATAGAGCAATACACATTAACATGACGTGTTATACACATTACTGGATGCTTTAGGTTCCACAGGTATATTTGTAGGATGGTGACATCTTCAGACTTGACAAAGATAAGTATACCGCTGTTAAGGTGTTTTAGTAGTCTCCAAAATTGTTGCTTCTCTCCAAGGAGATAACACACAAACACAGTTGTTAACTGCAGGATTCAAACCCCTACCTAACTACTTCATGATATTAGAAGAGTATGCATTAAGACAACACACTATACACATTATTGGCAGTTCTTGTTTCCACTGGTATATTTGTAGGATGGTGACATCATCAGACTTGACAAAGATTAGTATACCACTTTTAAGGTGTTTGTGTACTCTCCAAAAAGGTTGCTCTTCTCCAAGAAGTTCACACACAAACAGTTGTCAAGTGCAAGATTCAAACCCCTAACTAACTACTTTATGATATTAGAGGAGTATGCATTAATACGACACGCTCTACACATTACTGGCAGTTCTCTTTTCCATTGGTATATTTGTAGGATGGTGACATCATCAGACTTGACAAAGATTAGTATACCCCTTTTAAGGTGTTTGTGTACTCTCCAAAAAGGCTGCTCTTTTCCAAGGAGATCACACACAAACACTTGTCAAGTGCAGGATTAAAACCACTACCCAACTATTTCATGATACTAGAAGGGCACACATCAACACGGCGCACTATACACATTACTATGAGTACTCTTTTCCACAGGTATATTTGTAGGATGGTGACATCATCAGACTTGACAAAGATTAGTATACCACTTTTAAGGTGTTTTACTACTCTCCAAAATGGTTGCTGCTCTCCAAGTAGATCACGCACAAACAGATGCACTTGTCAAGTGCAGGATTCAAACACCTATCTAATTGGTTTAAGATATTACAGGAGTACACATTTGCATAATGCACATTACTGTGAGTTTTCCTTTCCACAGCTATATTTGTAGGATGGTAACATCATCAGACATGACAAAGATTGGTATACCACCTTTAAGATGTTTCACTACTGTCCAGTAAGTTTGCTCCTCTCCAAGGAGATCACACACAAACAGACACACACCTTTGTTAAGTGCAGGATTCAAACCCCTACCTAACTGGTTTATGATACTACAGAAGTATGTATTTACACAACACACTATATACTTTACTGTGAGTTCTTTTTTCCACAGGTATATTTGTAGGCTGGTGACATCATCAGACTTGACAAAGATTAGTATACCACTTTTAAGGTGTTTCACTACTCTCCAAAAAGGGTGCTCTTCTTCAAGGAGATTACAAACAAACACTTGTCAAGTGCAGGATTCAGACCCCTATCCAACTGGTTTATGATACTACAGGAATACGCATTTACACGACGCGATACACACATTACGATGAGCTCCTTTTTCTGCAGGTATATTTGTAGGCTGGTGACATCATCAGACTTGACAAAGATTAGTATACCACTTTTAAGGTGTTTCACTACTCTCCAAAAAGGATGCTTTTCTTAAAGAAGATCACACACAAACACTTGTCAAGTGCAATATTCAAACCCCTACCTAACTGGTGTATGCTATTACAGGAGTACACATTTACATGACATGCTATACACATTACTGTGAGCTTTTTTTTCCACAGGTATATTTGTAGGCTGGTGACATCATCAGACTTGACAAAGATTAATATAACACTTTTAAGGTGTTTCACTACTCTCTACAATGGTTGTTTTTCTCCAAGGCGATTACACACAAACAGATGCACACAGTTGTAAAGTACAGGATTCAAACCCCTACCAAACTGGTTTATGATACTACAGGAGTATGCATTTACACAATGCACTATACACATTACTATGAGTGCTCTTTTCCACAGGTCTATTTGTAGGCTGGTGACATCATCAGACTTGACAAAAATTAGTATACCACTTTTAAGGTGTTTCACTACTCTCCAAAAAGGTTGCTCCTCTCCAAGGAAAGCATACACAAACAGACACACACTTCTCAAGTGCAAGATTCAAACCCTGCCTAACTGGTTTATGATACTACAAGAATATGTATTTACACAACGCGCTATACACATTACTGCAAGCTCTCTTTTCCACAGGTATATTTGTAGGATGGTAACATCATCAGACTTGACAAGTGTTAGTATACCACCTTTAGTGTGTTTCACTACTCTCCTAAAAGGTTGCTCTTCTCCAAGGAAATCACACCCAAACAGACTCAACCACACACACACTTGTCAAGTGTAGGCTTCAAACCCCTACCTAACCGGTTTATGATACCACAGGAGTATGCATTTACATGACGCACTATACACCTTAATAAATGTTCACCTTTCCACAGGTATATTTGTAGGCTGGTGACATCATCAGACTAGACAAAGTGGGTTACATTAGGTGACATTAGGTGGGCTACATAGAAGGAATGTCTAAACACTTTGGCCAAGTGATCATCAAAGGAGAGTTTACTATCTACCTGTGTCCCCGGAGCCATAATGACTTTCTCCATACATACTGGATTACCACCTATGTGGTAATTTGTTTGCACTTTGTTTTAGCCAGAGGGGATGACTATGCATTATTTGGCATTCAGCTTGAGGGCATTGTTTTGACACCAGGTATCTGTCTCTGTAAGACCCTTCTGGAGGATGTCTGTGTCAGCCATAGAGTCGATTATGGACCACAGTTAGCAGTCATCTGCAAACCTGTTCAGCCATACTCCTCCCATGCTTGCCTGTACCCCTGAGCAGTATCTACTGATCAGGTGGGGTCCCAGGACCAAGACCTATGGGATGCCATTTGTGACTGGCTTAGAGTTGGACATGGCACCCGCAACACAGAACATGTGTGTTTAATCTGTGAGCCATTTGACCACCCATCCTGTGACATAGCTGTTAATGTTCAGGCTTGTAAGCTTGTCCATGATGACAGAGTGGGGAATGGTGTAGAAAGTCCTTAGTGAGGTCTGGGTGGGCTGTGTGGACTACTTTCACCTCCATCTATGTCCTTGGTAACTGTTTGAAATAAGTCAACTAAGTTTAGGAGGCAGGATCTGCCTTTAACAAGGCAAAGTTGTGTAGAGTCCAGTGTCTGGAGGTCCCCAATGTCTCTGTTTATGGGTTCCATGACAATTTGCTCAATAGCTTTATAGACCAGGCTGAGTAGACATATAGGGCAATGGTTTCCAGGTTCTGTTGTGGCACCCACTTTGTGGAGCTGGATGACTGTTAGTGTATGCCATTCTTTGGGTACATAGCCTGTGGTACGATTGAGTCTGGACAGTGAATGTAGGTGAGGGTGTAGTTCCTTTTGGGCCTAGTGAGCTGGCATAGAGGATCAGCAACTGAATGCTGGATCTCCCTACGCACCACAGCCCAGACCATTAGGAGGGTGATAAGTGGCCCTCCTCTGGCCACGCTTGCACGGGGTGGGGACGAGCCCCATCCCCTGCAGTGCTTTCACCCGAAGGTGGCACAGACCTAACGGAGGAGGAGGTCCCAGGCTGGGCACCGGACCTGCTGGTGCCAGGTGCCATCGCCAGCTGAGGTGGGACAGGTGGGTCCGCTAGGACTGGCCTTCCCATACGTTCTATGTTTTGGAGGATTTAATGACAGTATAGGTTAGTAACAGCCAACAGCATTCCAAATTAGTTGTAACAGCATGCAGTAATATTCCCATTAACCCAACACACCAGAGTTCCAACAGTTGAATAGCAAGCATAACACATGCATATATAGAACAACAGAGGACATTTCAACAGCATGCAGGATTGATTGGTGGCAACAGGCCACCAAGATTGTGGTGTTTGAACAGGGCACATGCATCAAAGTAAATGCAGATATTTATAAACCTATAGGACATATGTCCCAACAAATGTTTTGAGATGAGACATACCCATTGAGGTGTGGAATTGCATTGTTTATGCACATACAGTAGGGTGTAAAAAGATACCTCCATTAACATCTTATATGTACTTATAGTTTACACTACATTCCTATTGACTGCAGGTGTATATCCCCTACATGTATTATTACACTAGGCAAAGTGCATTAAGTTGTGAAATAGGTTTGGCTAGTTCCTTATTTACCTGACCTGTATCTGACATACAAACTGTCCAGGATGCAGATGTTACTGCTACGTATTTATATATTTTATTTATATTTATATATCTACATATCAGGATGTGTTCAGGTGACATTATCAGTTATATTTCTACAGCCCCCTACATTTCTAGCAGCACACTGACATTTCTGGGGAACACATTAACAAGCTACCCGTGTGCCAGATTTGCCTATGCATGCCAGCCATTAACCAACAGTTGAGGACTGTATATATGCTTCACAGCTACTGGCACTCCCTTCATCTACTTTATATGGGCCTGGCCAATTGTGGGTTGACAATGCTTAATACAGCAGTACTATTTATATAATGCAAGAGTACAATAACATTTCGAAGTAAGCGACACGGACACACTACAGGAATTATACCTTTATTAATTACATTACACACTTTTCTAGAGGCTCTCTCATTTATTTGATATTGCAGTGCATGCAGAAGACTTATTCAAGATGTATTATACCTTTATTAATGGGTTACAACACTCTTTTTCAGGCTCTCTCACTTATTTTATATAACAGTACATGCAGAGAAATTATTCAGGACTTATTATGCCTTTATTATTGGGCTACAACACTTTTTTTCAGGCTCTCTCACTTATCTTATATAACAATACATGCAGAATAATTACTAACCTGCCTGGTGGCACAGCCTTAGCAGCCTATCTGCATAGGCTTGCTGATTCGCAGCACGGACACCTGCAGCTGTGAAGTAAATGAAGGGATATTGAGACATACCTTCCATAATATAGACTACAATAGCAAGTCTTACATACTCCATTCCATGGCTACTGTTAAAAAATATGTACTTAAACATATATGAAGTGCTAGTTTAAAAGCAAATAGTATGTAATGCATTTTATTCTATTTTACAATATGGCAGTAAGAATGATCTTACATAAAATTGCTTAAAGCTTTGGAGCTGCAGTGTGATTGAACTCTGACCCTGGCAGTAGCCAGCTCAGCAAGTTTATGTTTTTCACTAATTATTATCTGCTGGGTCAGGAAAATGAATGTATAAGGCATTAAATCTTTTCTTCCTTCCTCTGAGATAGTTGGCCTTGTAAATATTATCAGCACAGCTGCTAAAATCAATGTTGCGAGGGGAACAAAAAAGCATATTAAAAACTGAACTGACTATTGTATTCGAGCAGGACTGAAACTTTGAAAGAATAACATTTACAGAAAGACATTATAACTGACCAGGTGCTTTGCAAGGCTGTATTATTCTCATGGGAAAACTTTTAAAAAGTATAACCTCAGCACTTTCTTATGAATAGAATATTGTAGACTATAGTGATGTAGGTGCCCTGTGACTGACTACGTCAGTAAGGTGGGCACAGCTTGAATGTATAATGTATAAAATAAGACTTACTTCCTGTATCATGTTAGACAGAATTCTGTACTTGTACTGTATGTTTTTTTGCCTCCTGGTGTACACTAGTAAAGTTTTCTTGTATCTGAGCCTCCTGTGTTGTCCTAACTTATTTTTATTTAACAGCTACCTACTCAGTAGTGGGGCATTTTCATTCCCATGAGCCTCCTGTATCCATTGGTTCAGTTGGTCCTGCTTCCGTCTCTTCAGGTCAGCGTAGTGGTGTCTGACCTGCTCACCAGTCTGAGGGGCACCTGTGGCACTGGTGAGATCATGTGCTAGATGGTTCCAGGCTTCTGCTTTGTACTCAGTGCCTTGGAACTGGCTCTGCAGGAGTCTTGCATCATGATGATGGACGAGGTGCCAAACCATCACTTTTGACTCCTCAATGCCCCACCATTGCGCTTGAAAATTAGAGCCCTCTCCAACACCAGCCATTCTGACTGCAGATGGGAGCTACAACCAGATATGGCAATTATTCCCACCTATGGAGATTAAATATGCCTCATTTCCTGCACTTATTTGTGATTGGCCAGTTTTGAAAAATCTCAGCTGAGTGCACACCTGCTTAGCACTGAGTAAACTTTGATTAATATGTATATGTATGTTGACAGTGCATGAACAGCAAAAGCTGTCATGGCTTAGTGGACTGTGATTATGGTGGCACAGTATCCTGGGTTTGAGGCCTGTCATTGCTTTTTATTTTACTACTGGCCTGACCGGCTAGGAGGTGTGGCTATGTTTAGCTGACTTTGCTCAACTTTGCCCAACATTGCCCAACGTTGCGCTAGTTAGCACGGTGCGCAGCTCCGCGCAAACATGTTTTGTTTGCGCTAATTGGCACAATGCGCAGCTCCACGCAAAGCCATGGCACTAGTTAAAGCAGTGCTTAGCTATGGGCAATTATTCTTAAATGTGCTTAATACTGGTAAATGTTGCTTAGCAGTGCTTCACATTGCTTAAGATAGGTTACGTATGCATTCATTAGTATGCATGACCGTTTCACCTTCTTATATATATTTAAAATATCATTCACTACTACATAGACCATTTCAATGGATTTTAATAAAATTTAAAAGGTAAATGTCAGAAATTATTTTTATGCACAGATTTCCTACAGAAAATGGAAAGGGGAGTGGTGGGACTCGAACTGGGAATGCCTCCTCTTTGTGCGAAGGCTGTACCACTATGCGATTGCTATTTGGCTTAATTTGCATATAAGTGGTTTATTATCCTCTTCGATGTCTCAACTGCTTACTGTAGCTAAACAATGGGCACACCCGCGCACACATGCACAAATATGGGCAGCTATATCGGGAATAATAAAAAAAATTGTTTTACATTTTATTTCATTTGTACAGGGGTTTTGAATGTAGGGGAGTGTAGTGTTGGGGATATACACATTTGAGCCGACTCATTCATATCTGGTGACATTTACATATTTAGGCACTTGCAGGGGCGTGGGTATTTGGACTGCTCGGCAGTCTGACATGCCCTCTGCACTCGGGCATGCTCCGTGTTAGCCTTAAAGTTGACTCAGCGCACCCTCATGAATATGCATGGTGTGCTGACGTCATACTCTTAGGCTGCCGGTTCCATGTAAGACTTGTTTAGTCTTACACGGAGGATTACTGAATTCTGGCCATTATGTAAACAAGGACCTAGTATGTGGTTATTTTGCATCTTATGGATAGAGTGACGAACATGGATGGAAAGAAGCTGAGAAAATTTTAATACTATTTAAGATGAAAGGGTGAGAATTTTGGTAGTAAACGGATAGAAGGGGAGCTTTGACTAGAAAAGGGACAATAATAAATAATATCAAAGTATATAATTTGTTGTGTGCAGGAAGGCGGGGCAGAAAAGACTGAGTTAAGTGACAGTAACAACAGCCGAGGCTGTATTATAATATAGGAGTTTGATAATGAAGTTTGGAACACAGCAGAGTCAACAGGAAGGTTTTAGCTATGAAAGGCAACTCTTAAACAAGAAAAAAGGGATGTGGTTGATTGGGATTATTTGAACTATGTATGATGACTATGAATATCTCATACTATTTAATATTGTATATAAAATGTTGAATGATGTCTGTGTTGCACTGTAATTTATATAGTGTGTTGAATGATATTGTACTGAAATGTTTATGGTAAGAAACCTCAATAAATTTAAAAAAAAGTTAATCTGTACTGACAGCTGCTCTTCATTTTACAATGCTTTCTCCTTAAGTCATCTGAGTCAGTTATGAATTGTGGTTAGCATAAAGTGACATTTGCTTACCATAGACTTCCTTGATTTAGATGTTACCAGGTGTTATCCTATACCTGAATGCTCACAGCTTCTGGCTGTATTTTATAATAGTGACTTACTCATAAATAGCAAGAAACACACTGACTACTGTTTCTTTCTCACACTTGTCTTTACTTTGTATCTTATGTTTCTGGTTATTGATCATCTAATGTCATTATAAAACCCAAGATATTCTAATGATGCTGTCACAAGATTTTTTGAAAGAAACTCAATTTTAATGCTGTTTTCTTTCAACATTTGTTAGTTTTCTTTTGAAGTTTCTTTACTGTGTGAGTTATTTTATTTCTTTTCACATAATTACAGGTTTTACCTGTATGACGCACACGTGTAATTAGCAGGTGTTCCTCTAAATGGAAACTTCTCAAAAGATCAGTTTACTTGCCAAGGGGTGGAGATAAACATTTGATGTTAAATAAATTAGAAGAAAAATGCATTTTAAAATATAATACTTTGCCCCCTGTAGGTTTAAATGATGAGGTGAGTTGGTTTAGCATGTTGGATTGAATTTATCATGTATGTAATTCATAATTTAGTTTGTTTTTATTAATTTTTCCATTTCTCTTTTTCATTTTGCCATTTGCTTTCATTAGCCCTTTGGTACTTTATTTAACATTGGTTTAGTGGGAAAGTCTGACTTGGAACAAAGTAAATTTTCAGTGGTGGCATGGGGAAAAACACTCCACACACGTCTTTATAATGTGAGAGGAAACCCACACGAATGCATGGAGGACATGGAGACTTCACACATAAGGCACCCCAGCTGAGAATCAAACCAGCAAACCTCTTGCTGTGAGGCGCTAATGCAACCACTGCACCATTGCTTATTTAATTGTATTTAATAGAAACATTAGTTTGTATTCATTGAGCAATATATTTAATTCAAGGTTGCAAATTATTCAGCTAATTGAATGTTAAATGTAAAAAAAAGATTGATAAATGCTAATTAAAGACTTTTGTCTTCATGTAAAGGCATCTTCTGAACTTTTAAGAAGTCGTGGTTCTTACTTCCAAGTGTGTGTTTTGTACTGTGCTCAGTCTCTGCCCACACAATGTTTAACAGTAAGACAAAAACAAAAATCTTAGAAGGGAAGGGTATAAAGGCAAGATCCTTTCACACAAAATATAAACCTATCACTCATGCAAGCACATATGTGTTCAGGGAGCATACATCCATCATGCACAGAACAGTTTAATAGGTAATGCTCCTTGTGACCTCAGAGAATTAGGATAGCCCCACCCTCCCCCAAAAAATATTCTAAATTAAATGTCAACAACAATCTAAAACAGTTCCATAATGCAGACGACACAGGTTTACGTACCTGAGTAATACACCACAGCATTAACAATAACAAATCACTATGTAGCAGAAGAAATGTAAGGCAATTAATATAAGTGCCATCTCCACTGCTGTGGAGGGCAGTCAGGTAGAAATCACAAACTTAACAATTTTTCTTTCTGCTAGCATATGTAAAAATGCCAGACCTTGCTACAAAATTATAATACACTCATCTACAATAGCTGTGCAAATAACAATTAAATGCAACCTATAAAACATAGGTCAAGTGGCATTGTGTAGCATTAAAGTTGAGTTATTTTGGTGACTATGCCTGTTTGTTTCTTCAGGATCTTCATAGAAGATGAAATAACATCTGATGCTTTGGACTGTTTATTACTGTTGCCTAATACTGTAATGTTTAAATGTCTTTACTTTTCATTTTCCACAAATAACAAGGAAGCAAAGTCAGTCCTCTACCTTAGCATAAGGGACACCTATCTCATTGAATCTCTGTTGTGTGTTTTATCCTTTTTGTAATGCAGACATAACTGATGTACCTAGGTTATGCCAAAACGTAAAGGGATAAAGAAAAAGCATTTTGATCAAAAAATGTTTTTGAGTGGGATTTGTAATTCAGCCTTTAATGTTACAACAAAAACATTATGTAGGAAATAGCAACATACCTTGACAATAAAGCAGAATTGAAAATGGATAATTCTCCAAAAGTTGTGTTTATTTAGCAGTATCAAGCTGTCTGGATCCAAACAGTCCACCCACTATGATACAAATGCATTAGTTGCACGATTACCTTTATATAGTGCAGAGTCCTCCCTGTGACCACTGCGAGTATGCAAATGAGGTGTTAAATCATTAGCATTCCTGAACAGCACAATCTGCACTAAGTGTAAGGAGACAGACATGATGTAAGGGGCTACACAATTACATGTACATGCCGTAGTACTGCAAGGATGAGCATTGAGAAGTGTTACCTACTACTGACTTGCAGGTGCATATGTTTATAGTCTGGTCTGTTCAGTATGAAAATATAAACAGCAATGGGTCTTGAACCCAGGATGCTGTATACTATTGTCATAGTACTGAACCACTAAACCATGAAAGCAGTGCAGTGGTTAGCCTGTATGAAGAAATGTTGATAGGTCTATGCAAAGTATTTCATGGAAACCCTGCAGATACAGCATAATCCCTGTCGAGTTATGACACAAAGGTGAGTCCTGCAGTAAGAATAGAACCTGACTTTCAACACACACACAGTACAAATGTTAATAATGGACATATAGACATACATCAACAAATGTAGTGGACCTCAGACAGCAACATACTGAAAGGTCACACTGGGCATGCTCACACACTTGAATATATGAGACAAATGTCAGGCAACAGAACACTGACAGTCTGAACTGGGCATGCTCACACACTTAGGCCATGTTGGAGTAAAGCAGTGGGCCACACATAGCAGGCAGTTGCATGTGTTAACCCAGGAACCCCTCACTACACAGCAATCTACCCTGTGCACACACTTATATGACAACAGACACGTATATAATATAGTGGAACCCTGTCATAAGCAAATATGTTCTGCAGATACCTAAGCGGTTCATATAAAGTATGAAAGCAAAGATGATAAAAACATGCAAACAGTATCAGCAATAAACATTGTGCATCATGAAAATAATCATAGGTTCAGAGGTTGATACTAGGCTATCTGCCCTAGGGCATGTACAAGCATAGCCAGAGTGTGTTTGGCTACTGCAACCCAGTCAAATCAGAGCACTGTGCCTATGAATAGTAGGTCACACAAGATAGCTCATGTACATTCAGTGTATTGTGCCTCTGTCTAGCAGGGACCCAGAAGATATCCCATGTGTAAACATGTGATCACCCATCCACTTGTCAAGATGTCACCTGTAGGTGGTCAGTGGGTGGCTCTGCCTATGCAAAACCGGGACTACACTCCGGAGTGAGTGGAGGCTTTCTGATAATAATCTGTCCCCCCAGCATGTCCTTTTAACATCAGTGCTGAGGTATATGTCCCTGGAGTGTGTAGCAGCAAGAGAGTCGGATATCCTGAGGTGGAGCATGTCCAGTAAGTCTGGGTCAGATATTGCCTACAACTACAGGCACACAACACATCCATGTAGGTGGTAAGTGACTGAGTAGAGCTGGAGTTAATGTATCGGAACTGTGCAGGGCACCTGTGTGAGTCCCTACATCTGCTCGAAGAGTAACATTTGTGGCCATTACAGTTGTTGCAGGTGTCAGGTAAAGTACATCCCAAAGGTGGCATAGTAACCAAGCATGGTCGTGAAGAGTATAGGGGCACAATGATCACACGTGATCAACATGCTAAACCATGTGGGATATGGTGGGCTATGTAGACATACTGTCTAACCGCTATGGCAATAGAATTGTCAAAGGCGAGAGTATGAGCAGGTCATGTCCCCAAATCTGAACAACTACTACTGTATGTAATGGATTACAACCTATGTGGTAATGTGTGGGCATCTTGTCATCCTCAAAGGGGATGACTATGCAACTAATGGCATGTAGCCATGGGCCATGGCTCAGGCACCAGTCACCTATCTCTGTGAGACCCTGTATGAGTATGCATGTGCCAGCAGGAGAGCTGATTATGGCACCCAGTTTGCAGTCATCTGCGAACATGGGCAGCCATATCCCTCCTGTGATAGCCTGTGCATCACACAAATATATACTGAACAAGAGAGGTCCCAGGACTGAGCCTTGCAGGATGCCAGGTGTAACTGGTGTATAGTCAGATATGGCACCAGCAACACTGAGCATGCGGGTGATATCCCTGCTCCAGGTAGCAATCCATCATGTCAGATATGTGTCGATATTGATGCTGGTGAGCCTATGCATAATGGCCGAGTGGGGTATTGTGTTAAAGGGTTGTGCAAGGTCCAGGCAGGCTGTGTTGTCAACCGTCCCAACACTGATGGACCTGGTAACTGTTGAAAGAACATGAACAGGTCCAACAGGCAAGATCTGCCCATAACAATGCTGTAATATGTAGGACCCAGTGTCTGTAGGTTTCCCATGTCTATGTGCATGAGTCCCATTACAATACACTCCATAGCTTTGCAGAACAGGCTAGTTAGCCTTTTAGGCTGATATTGTCTGTGGTCTGTTGTGGCAGTATTTAGTGGAGTGGGACCACTATTGCTGTATGCCATTCTGTGGGTACATATCCTGCAGTAACTCTTATATCAAACAGTGATGTAATGTGAGTGTTACGTCTGTCATGAAGGCTGTATACGACACAGGCCGGGACACCGTCTGGTCCCATTGATGCTGTGTTGTCCGCTGTGGGGAGGGCAGCACTCACCTGTTTACTCGTGATGTCTGGGAGGTTACACTCTGTTGGTATGGACAGTACCACCTTAGGGGGGATGGGGGAACACATCTGCACTGAACCTGTTTGCCAGGATGATGGCAATGTCAGTGGGTTCAGGGTATGTTTAGTCAGTATGCAGTAACACACAGCATATCAGTGAGTGTCCAGCCAGGTACCTGAATCAACTGAAGAAGGCCTTGTGAGTGTCCGACGTGTCTGGTGCAATTGTCCATTAAAAGCATGCCTGACATAAATACCCGAGTGATTGTAGCAGTCCGCTAGTACAGATCACAGATGCCTTCCCTGTCTGGGATTGTGCTCTATCATGTAGTAGCTTCCTCCATTTGTTGTAAAGCGTATTAATGGCTAGGGTCTACCAGACAGGCCCACTGCCATTGGAGGAGTGAGTCCAGTTGTTATTTTGGATGTAACGATCAATGCGATCCACTAGGTGTCCATAGAATGTGTATGTAAAGGATTCAGCAGTCTGAGCCATACTTACCACTGACCCAGGGTCTGTGATGGATGCCACCGTGGTTTGGAGGAGTGTGACATTTGCTTTTGGGAAGTTCACCAAGATTACCCAGGATGGGTGTGTGGATGGGATATGGATGTCCAGCAAGATAAAGTATGTTCTGCCCTTACCAATGAGGGGTATATCGCAGGTGTGGAACATAGAGTCCCCATGTCGGTGATGATCATGTCCAATATGTTGTCCCCTCTTGTGGGTGTGGTGACCAGTTGTGCCATAGCACATGAGTTTAGAAATAGTAGCAACTGTTGGGCAAGGGTGTTGGGGCCTGAGTACTATCCACAGTCAATGTGTGGTTATTTGACGTCACCCAATATAATGGTGTTTGGGGAGACCTTCATATGGTCCAACGTTCCCAGGAAAGCTGAGTGAGGTTGCTGTGTTGGGGAGTGTGGTCTGTAGCAGGCAACAAACCAAAAGGCAGATTTGCAAAATGTTAGGTGCATATGTATGGTCCGTGATGCATTGTGCAGTGCTACCAACCCGGAGGTATGTGTATCTGTGATGCATATGGATACTCCCCCTATTTGTGTTGGCCATTCTGAGTTATGTGGTCAGAAAGCATGGTACGAAATACAACCTGGTAGTGCTGGTGTGCATGTGGGAGCCTCAACCATGTGTCTGTTAGTGCACAGATATTGCTATCCTCCATACTGAGGAGAATCCTGAGTTGGAGCAATTTGAGGGTAAGACATCTGGTGTTGAGCAGCATTACCATCAGTGTCGTGTACTCTGTAATGTGTATGGAGGTGGTTCTGTCCTTTGAGCCCTGCTTAAATAGGGCAGTATGGTGGCAGCAAGTGCCCTAGCCAGTATTCAAAAGTCCAAAGGTGACAGGTGCAAGCAGTCCATAGGGAAGCTACGTGGCATGTCGAGCATGTCACCCCAGGGTGACAGACACTGTATCCCCTTTGAATAACATCAATATGTTAGCCAACTGTTAAATGTGATCAGTTTGTTGGTATACTGTGACATCATACTTGGTGAGTGTAAGATGCTAGACAAGGTCAGGGTAATACTGGGCTGGACTACATGATCACAGAGTTCCTCTATGTTCCATGTCATGTGGTCCAAGGAGGAACGTCTGAGGTTATACGCACCAGCATGGACAATGATGGAGCCAGTCCTAAACTTGCTTTGGAGTGACCTGAGTGCATGTATTATGTGACGGATCCCGGCACCTGAGAGACAGCTCAAAGTGACTATTCCCCTGTCTGGCCTGGTGAGTGGGACGATACTGTGTTTGACATTAAGTGTCACCTATAACAAGTGTATCAGGTGTGTTGTTTAGCCCAAAGGGCAGTGACTGTGTGGCACACTGACATTGTGAACTGTGTGACATGTGGGCATTGTAGTGGGGTAGCAGTTGTATGTGTGTCTGCTTTGGAGGTCTCTGCTGCTTAGGCAGAGTGTATGTAGAACCTCTGAATATGTGTATGTGTGATAATGTGGTTTGTTTGCTGTCACTATCGGTGTATTTGAGACTGATATGTGGTGTGTGTGGTCACCCTCACCACCTGATAGACTATGCCAGTCATGGGTCGAGAGAGCTCAGTGTCCTGTATGTCAATATTGTTACATCTCCCACATATATGTGAGTGTGATGAGAGGAGGAGAGGGTTGTCTGTGTACATGAGGCAGATGTGACATTGTGTCATAACCACAATATTCACTAGCTGGACTGGAGAGTACACATGAAACCGACCCCTGGACATGCCAATGTATTATGATGACATACTCTGTAGCCTGATCACAAAGGATAAGTAGGGTGTTAAGTGTGTAAAAGAGTATAACCGGGATTAGTGCTCATATTTGTCGGTGTTTTGTAAAGAGTAGCTGAGAAGGAGTCCAGACTGAGAATCATGACATGTCCTTCAGCTATGTAAGAAATAGTAATGTACACGCATATATGTGCTGAGTCAGGGACAGCTGTACCTTACTGACATTGTCGACATCCTGTCAGACAGGTCCATGTATACATACCCACCCCTCACTGACGATAGTCCCTGACATTATACCAGGAGATATCACATGTAGAATGACTGAACATCTCCCCCCAAAGCCAAAAGCATGGCAGCAATTGGATTACATTTTTCCCAATATGTGTCATGCATGCACTACAGAACAAACAGACCCTGCACCTGAACAGTCTGTTGAGCCTCACCCACTCCACAGGACCTGGAACCGTCGAATGTGTTACAGCAACATATGACACTCCCCACATGTGTGGGTGCACAACACACCATGGGAAGTATATTCCAGTAAGCCTATAAAGTCTGATCTGCAAGGCCATGGAGTGCATCATGGCAGAAGTCATAAACAGAGCTATTGGAAACCAACAAACACACAACCCTACCAACTGTGGTATGTTCATGTGCAGATCATGGTTCCCAAGCATGCCACACCATCTGCAAGGCAGCCACCCAGGACATACATCACGGAACAGAGCTACACATGTCCCACATAGACTTTGAACAGCTCTTCATCAACATCACAGACGTATGTCGTATCCACAAAACCAACAATCTGTGCATTAATATGTGTTGACATATGAAGGGATGGCAATGTGTCCACAGATAGATCACATAAGGTGAGACTCACGGGGTCCTGTACAAGTTGTTGATACCTGCCAACCTACATGGATCATTCCTGGGACTGCATAAAAATGTGTACACACATAACCATGTCCAGGCTGATGATGTCATCATCCTACAAATATACCAGGAGAATTAAAACCACCCAATAAAGCATGTAGTGCTCTGTGTTAATGCAAATCTCTCTAGTATCATAACATAGTTAGATAGAGGTTTGAGTCCTGCAAATGCCAAGTGTGTGTGTGTGTGTGTGTGTGTGTGTGTGTGTGTGTGTGGAGGATGTGTATAATTTCCTTTGAGAGAAGTCGCCTTTTTGGAGACTGGGAAAACACATTAAAAGAGGTACATCCCTCTTTGGAAAGTATGATGATGTCAGCATCCTACAAATATGCAAGGAGAACAAAACCCACCCAGTAATGCATATAGCATGCCATGTTAAAGCATATCTTCCTGGTATTATAACATAGTTAGGTAGAGGTTTGAGTCCTGTAAATGCCAAGTGTGTAGGTGTGTGATTTCCTTTATGAGGAGTAGCCTTTTTGGAGACTGGGAAAACACATTAAAAGAGGTACATCTCTCTTTGGAAAGTATGATGATGTCAGCATCCTACAAATATGCAAGGAGAACAAAACCCACCCAGTAATGCATATCTAGTGCCATGTTAAAGCATATCTTTCTAATATTATAACATAGACAGGTAGAGGTTTGAGTCCTGCAAATGCCAAGTGTGTATGTGTATGATTTCCTTTATGAGGAGTAGCCTTTTTGGAGATTGGGAAAACACATTAAAAGAGGTACATCCCTCTTTGGAAAGTCTGATGATGTCAGCATCCTACAAATAAGCAAGGAGAACAGAAACCACCCAGTAATGCATATCTAGTGCCATGTTAAAGCGTATCTTTCTAGTATCATAACATAGTCAGGTAAGGGTTTGAGTCCTGCAAACGGCAAGTGTGTGGGGGGGGGATGTGTGCTTGATTTCCTAGGAAATGAGTAGCCTTTTTGGAGACTGGGAAAACACATTAAAAGAGGTACATCCCTCTTTGGAAAGTCTGATGATGTCAGCATCCTACAAATATGCAAGGAGAACAGAAACCACTCAGTAATGCATATAGTGTGCCATGTTAAAGCGTATCTTTCTAGTATCAAAACATAATCAGGTAGGGTTTTGAGTCCTGCAAATGCCAATTGTGTGTTGGGGGGGTGATAGTCAGGTAGGGTTTTGAGTCCTGCAAATGCCAATTGTGTGTTGGGGGGTGTGTATGTGTGTGATTTCCTTTGAGAGGAGTAGCCTTTTTGGAGACTGGGAAAACACATTAAAAGAGGTACATCCATCTTTGGAAAGTATGATGATGTCAGCATCCTACAAATATGCAAGGAGAACAAAGCCCACCCAGTAATGCATATAGCGTGCCATGTTAAAGCATATCTTTCTAGTATTATAACATAGACAGGTAGAGGTTTGAGTCCTGCAAATGCCAAGTGTGTATGTGTATGCTTTTCTTTATGAGGAGTAGCCTTTTTGGAGACTGGGAAAACACATTAAAAGAGGAACATCCCTCTTTGGAAAGTCTGATGATGTCAGCATCCTACAAATAAGTAAGGAGAACAGAAACCGCCCAGTAATGCATATCTAGTGCCATGTTAAAGCATATCTTTCTAGTATTATAACATAGTCAGGTAGGGGTTTGAGTCCTGCAAACACCAAGTGTGCGTGCGTGGGGGTGGATGTGTGTGATTTCCTTGGAGAAAAGTAGCCTTTTTGGAGACTGGGAAAACACATTAAAAGAGGTACATCCCTCTTTGGAAAGTCTGATGATGTCAGCATCCTACAAATATGCAAGGAGAACAGAAACCACCCAGTAATGCATATAGCGTGCCATGTTAAAGTACATCTTTCTAGTATCATAACATAATTAGGTAGAGGTTTGAGTTCTGCCAAGTGTGGGGGGGGATGTATGTGTGCCATTTCCTTTGAGAAGAGTAGCCCTTTTGGAGACTAGGAAAACACATTAAAAGAGGTACATCCCTCTTTGGAAAGTCTGATGATGTCAGCATCCTACAAATATGCAAGAACAGAAGCCACCCAGTAATGCATATAGTGCGCCATGTTAATGCGTATTTCTCTAATATCATAGCATAGTCAGGTAGGGGTTTGAGTTCTGCAAATGTCAAGTGTGTGTGTGGCGGGGGGTGTGTATGTGTGTGATTTCCTTTGAAAGAGTAGCCTTTTTGGAGACTGGGAAAACACATTAAAAGAGGTACATCCCTCTTTGGAAAGTCTGATGACGTCAGCATCCTACAAATATGCAAGGAGAACAAACACAAACCTGTTATGCATATAGTACACCATATTAAAACATATCTCTCTAATATCATGACATAGTCAGGTAGGGGTTTGAGTCCTGCAAATGCTAAGTGTGTGTGTGTGCCACAGGTTGTCAATGCAGTGTGCTTTTGCTTTTACTACAGTATGACATATGTTTCAAACAGTATGTGCATTGCACACATCGGTTATCTGCGTGTCAAATAAACTTGTGCACATGTGTCCTCAATCAGTACATAGGTGTGAAGCCTGCATACTACATGGATACATTTGTAACTTTCAACAGATTGTGCCGCTGCTTCTCAGATCATAGGTCACATATGTATGTATGTATCAAGCCCGGCCAATGTAGTGATCCGTGACCAAGGACATCCCTGCCACACACACCCATGACATGTACTATAGAGTACTATGAGTGAGGGTAATTGCCAGGGTATATGTCAGACATGTTCATACACAACAACGACTGGCAATAATGGACAGTCATTATAGGTGTGCACCAGCCCTGTGGATATGCATGCAGGCCCCTAATGTGTTATGTGAAACACTGAGGGACCCCACAATACCTATGGATATGTGGACACCAAGGGACAGATGACATAACACGTCTCTGTCTGTACACAGTGGTACCCAACATACATGTTCAGGGCTACCACTTATGTGGTACTGTTGGGATAGTATGTATAGTAAATGTGGATGACAATGCCATAAATGGCGTACTGCTATACAGCATGTTTTGGACAACAGGTATCTGTCTATATAATACCCTTGTGTAGGATATGCATCCCATCTGGGGAATGCAGTGTAGGCCAATGCATACATTTCCAGATGTGGATGGACATATCCCTAGTGTGTTTGCATGTACCTAAGAGGGCTATATGTCACACAGGTGTGGTCCCAGGAATGTGTGGCAGTCAATACCACTGGTTACTGTTATAGTATAGTACTGGAAGGATCCAACTGTTACTGAGTTCCCTACAACTGTGAGTCATTTGTCAGGACATCATCTAATGATTGGTTATAGTCATGCTGTTGAGGTGGTGTATACTACCAGACTGCAGATCATTGACAGATATCAATGGTATCACCCACAGCATAGTGCCAACCCATGTCATACACACATGTGCACCCATGTTAGTACATATCTGTAGTAGAATGCATACTGGCCATCGAAAGATGCCATGAGATGTTAACAATGTGTAGAACAGGGTATGTCGCACATCCCACGTGTCCACTATGCACGTACATGCAGACAGTGTGCACACATCATGTTCACAGATGTACACCCGCTAATTTCTAATTCACACATCACACACGTACTGTCCACTCACTAACACATGCTGGCAACACTGTACACTTCAGCCAAGTGGCACATGGGTGGAAAATACATACTCAGACCTAAAACTGGTGTAAACAATACTACAATGACTATCAGAGCTGTGATGCATAACGCCTGCTCAGATATACCTACAAGGATATCAGTACACTTTCCTGTTGGCAACTTGCTACTATTGCTACACTGCTATAATGTCACCCTGTGCATCAGAACCATGTTAGCCTATTCCTGCATCAATGTGACAGATGACAGGAGGTGGCACAGGTGTCATCATATGCACAGAGTATGTTGTAGGTTTGCCAGAGCCCGACATTGACCCATCCAATCAGCATGTCTGTGTGTGTGTGTGTGTGTGTGTGTGTGTGTGTGTGCGTGCGTGCGTGCGTGTGTGTGTGTGTGTGTGTGTGTGTGTGTGTGTGTGTGTGTGTGTGTGTGAGGGACAACAGTACTGCATGGGCCAATGTTGATGTAATGTGTGTGTGTATGTGTGAGCCCTAGTTGTATGGTAAATGTGTGTGTGTCTGCATGCACACAACTCCACCATGTGGCTGCCATATTCGGGCGGTTGTGGGACAGCCACAGACTGTACCTGCTAGGCTATACAGATCACTGTCTCCGGCCATGGACACAGTACCTGTGCCTAGAAGGGGTGCTACGAGCAGTATCAGGTACCAACCCTGACTGGGTGCTATCATCAGAGGCAGAGGTATGATGACTGGACCCATGTCCCTGCTGGGACTGGCCAGCACCACTTGCACATGGTCTTTTTTACTGCCTTACTCTGCATAGGCTCCTGGCTGCTGTCCGCTCTATCCTGGCGTACTAGATCTGTTCCAGCTGAACTATACTGTTTCCAGTCTTCTTGTAAATCCTCCTGGTGCCGGAAGAACCTGCCAACCCTCTTGTGACTGATTGAAACTGCCTGTCCTATACTGTACACTCTACCAAGGAAAGAAAAGGAAAAAAAAGTAGAGAAATTCCAGCTGAACTATACTGTTTCCAGTCTTCTTGTAAATCCTCCTGGTGCCGGAAGAACCTGCCAACCCTCTTGTGACTGATTGAAACTGCCTGTCCTATACTGTACACTCTACCAAGGAAAGAAAAGGAAAGAAAAGTAGAGAAATTCCAGCTGAACTATACTGTTTCCAGTCTTCTTGTAAATCCTCCTGGTGCCGGAAGAACCTGCCAACCCTCTTGTGACTGATTGAAACTGCCTGTCCTATACTGTACACTCTACCAAGGAAAGAAATGGAAAGAAAAGTAGAGAAAGTAGGTTCTGGGCATAGATTTGTTTGCAAATTAGGCTCCTGTTCTGGTATTCCTATAAGGGTCTTATAGTTTGCCTGTGTGTGAGTCTCTAGCAGCCAGTACCTGCCCTTCTTAGCCCCCCCCTCTCCCACCCTTCGTATGCTCTACTCTCCTACTTTTTAACTATTTTCTCTTCTCCCTCACACCCCTTGTGGTCTTATTCTTTATTTCTCCGTTTCTTTCTCTTTTTATCTGCGTCTCTCTGCTTTACTCTATTCCTTGTAAGCTGCCTACTTTCCTCATTAACTTAGACCTGCTCTTCCTCTATTTTCACTGTATGTTCACATACTGATTTTTACCTGTCTGTGCTCTATCTTCTCCCTGAACGCTGGTCTCTACTTTACCTTCTTTTTCTCACTATATACCTCACTCACCTTACTTACCTGCATTTTGATTGCCTCCTTTCCCATCTCTCCTTCAGCTGTTTCTCCCTTATCTTTAGTTGTTTCTCCCTTATCTCTACCTGTGTCCCATTATTACATAGTACTTTTCTTAGTATTATATCCTACTTTAGAATTCATTTACCCACCTTAGTTCCCCGGTATATTATTTTACCTACTCCTAGACTCCCCCACCACCACCTTTTCTTTATGTGGTCCCGCCTACCTATTTCCTGCAACTCTCTTGTGTACTCTCGTCCCGCCTCTCATCCCCTGAGAGTTTATTTCTACCCCTTCCTGTAACTACGTCTCCCCTTTTACTGCCTTACTCTGCGTAGGCTCCTGGCTGCTGTCCGCTCTATCCTGGCGTACTAGATCTGGTAGGCTTTACCTGCTTGAGTCACTACTCGCAGTTCTTGTGGTTTTTGCAGCCCTGTATACTGTAATTATTGACTGCAGTTTGCCGTTTTTATTGTGGAACATATGCACTAAGCTTTATCTACACCACGCTATAGTGCTGGTTCTGTGTTTTATTCATGATTTGCTTTCCTAACGAAAGACTGTGTACTGATGTGTATATATGTGTTTTATTCATGATTTGCTTTCCTAACGAAAGACTGTGTACTGATGTGTATATATTTGACTACTGAAAGGCTTGTTTCGTTTCTATTTAGATGCATATTTCATAGTTTTGAACCATTTGCTTACTGTTTATTATACTGTTTAGTATAGCTATGTTATTGCCTTCTTGCCTAAACACTTGCTAGTCGCCTATTGCAGGCTTCAACTAGCTTGTATTTTCTCGCTGTTCTCAGTGTATGCTAATGGCGTTCTTAATGTGTTTTTAAGTGCGTTTTTTCTTCTAGGACATACTAACTGGCTATGTCGCTGTAGGGAATTGAGTAGCTACTCACAGTGTAACAGTCGTATTTCTTCTTCTGTTGCCTGGCGCTTTTACTTTGGCTTGCCACTTTATATTATATATATTAATATATACTTGTTGCTAGATATCTAGCTTGTTTACTTTACCTCCTTACTGTATACATTAATTGTACCGTAGATTACTTTATTTCCTTCACCACGCCACCCCCGCAGTGCCTGGCCACGTGCTCAGCTGACGTTTCCTCACTCCCGATACTCATTTACCATCGTAAAGCCCTGTAACTATAGGAGTTGCATTTAGATACCTTTATTAACCACTTTACATGTGGTTTTTGAGCTGAAACTACCCTGAAATCTTATCGCTCCTTAAGACCTCTTTTATGAGGTATCTCTGCTTATCACTTAGTTTGTGCTAAAAACGCTACGCAGTAAGAAACAGGGATTTAAGCGCTAGCAACAGCTTATCTCTTGCAGGGTTTTAAATACCCTCCTATCATCTAGCGTACCTAAACCTCTAACTGTATGTTAATTACCGCTCACCAGCTACTTGCGCTTAGGCACTGTAGTAGTAGAAACAGGGAACCAAGCGACTTTAACACCTTAACCCTTGGTGGTTTTAAATTTTACCTGCAGACCCTAGTTTTTAACGGCTTCTAAGCGGTAGCTATTTATTTGCTGCTGATGCCCCTGTAAATCCCTTATTTCATCCTCAATTATCTATGCTAGTCTATTATACAATATATTTTGTAATTACTTGCACTATCTACTACACTAATTTTGTTTTTATTTCTTTTCCTATTACTGACTTACTGAAACCTCAGAGTTTATTTTAATGATGAATGATAACTGAGAAGCTGTTTATAAATGTTATACATTTTACTCTCCAGCATATTGTTATTTTAATATGTACTGTCATCACTGTATTAATGCAATGAGCTAATGCTTATCAATAGGCTACCTTATTTCAACTACTAAATAGAGTATAAGTATTAGATTGGTAGTTATTCAGTTCTTTCAACTGCGTTTTTGTTGGACCTTTTTTCTCTCATGCTAATACCTGTGTAAACTCTGTTCTTTTTTTTTCCTTCTTCTTACCTGCCTGTCTATCCCCAAAGTTCCAGCTGAACTATACTGTTTCCAGTCTTCTTGTAAATCCTCCTGGTGCCGGAAGAACCTGCCAACCCTCTTGTGACTGATTGAAACTGCCTGTCCTATACTGTACACTCTACCAAGGAAAGAAAAGGAAAGAAAAGTAGAGAAAGTAGGTTCTGGGCATAGATTTGTTTGCAAATTAGGCTCCTGTTCTGGTATTCCTATAAGGGTCTTATAGTTTGCCTGTGTGTGAGTCTCTAGCAGCCAGTACCTGCCCTTCTTAGCCCCCCCCTCTCCCACCCTTCGTATGCTCTACTCTCCTACTTTTTAACTATTTTCTCTTCTCCCTCACACCCCTCGTGGTCTTATTCTTTATTTCTCCATTTCTTTCTCTTTTTATCTGCGTCTCTCTGCTTTACTCTATTCCTTGTAAGCTGCCTACTTTCCTCGTTAACTTAGACCTGCTCTTCCTCTATTTTCACTGTATGTTCACATACTGATTTTTACCTGTCTGTGCTCTATCTTCTCCCTGACTGTCCTATACTGTACACTCTACCAAGGAAAGAAAAGGAAAGAAAAGTAGAGAAAGTAGGTTCTGGGCATAGATTTGTTTGCAAATTAGGCTCCTGTTCTGGTATTCCTATAAGGGTCTTATAGTTTGCCTGTGTGTGAGTCTCTAGCAGCCAGTACCTGCCCTTCTTAGCCCCCCCCCTCTCCCACCCTTCGTATGCTCTACTCTCCTACTTTTTAACTATTTTCTCTTCTCCCTCACACCCCTCGTGGTCTTATTCTTTATTTCTCCGTTTCTTTCTCTTTTTATCTGCGTCTCTCTGCTTTACTCTATTCCTTGTAAGCTGCCTACTTTCCTCGTTAACTTAGACCTGCTCTTCCTCTATTTTCACTGTATGTTCACATACTGATTTTTACCTGTCTGTGCTCTATCTTCTCCCTGAACTCTGGTCTCTACTTTACCTTCTTTTTCTCACTATTTACCTCTCTCACCTCACTTACCTGCATTTTTGATTGCCTCCTTTCCCATCTCTCCTTCAGCTGTTTCTTCCCGCTCCATTCGCCCTGCGGGCTCACTCCGCTCCTCTCCCTACCCCCAATTCCCACCCACCCCCAGGGGTCCTACTCTTATACCTCTCTGAACACACCCCCTACTTCTTTCTTCCAATATCTTACCCTGCTTTATCCCGCTCCTCTGTTAACCACACCCCTTACCACCTCCTCCCCTTTTACCTCATTCCTTCCAAACTCCCTCCCTTATATCTGACCTCACAGCTCTATATTTGTCATCTACTTCATTTTTATTTTTTATTTTTCTCTTACACTACCATTTTACACCCTCTTACTACCTCTTACTAGCCCTCTTTCTCTCCTCCCTCTCCTATTAGGCTTTATATCATTTCTCCTATCTTAGCCACTTCTAGTATCTTCCTTAACTCCTACTATAATACTCTCTAACTATGCCTCCCAACTTCCCTACTATGCCCACACTTACAATTCCACTCCTTACCATCCTGTTCTCTGCATACCTTCTTACCTTCTTTGAAAACCCTCTTTCTGCCCACTCCATCTACCCCAATAAACACACATCTACCCTTACAAATACTTCTCCCATTTTACACTCCAACATTACCTTTAACCCCAACTATCTCTTACCTAAATAACACAGACTCTCCCACCTTAAGTATGTATATCCTACCAATAAGAAACTAATACTTCAAATCTTTCTAAAGAACCATTTAATAACTAAACCTAATCTTCTTACATTACAAGATGGAGACATCCACCCTAATCCTGGGCCAGCTTATCCCTCTCCCAAAACTAATTCACCTAAAATCTATGACTCCCTCCTTATTGGACACCTAAACATTCATAGTATAAATAACAAAATAGCTCAATTACATGCCCTCCTTGATATTCATTCATTTGACATTCTGTGCCTCTCAGAGACCTGGCTCAAACCAGAAACAAAAGACACTGAGATCACACCCCAAGGATATAGCATAATAAGACTTGACCGACCAAAACATAAAGGTGGTGGAGTAGCAATTCTTTAAGAATCAGCTTAATATCTCTACTCTTCCAGCCTATCCTACCCCAGATTGCAAAGTAGAAGCCATCATAACAAAACTCCAAATAAACACCAAGAAATCCCTTTACATTATCTGCATCTACTTACCACCAGGAAACAATATACCCATACTAGAACCCTTTCTCAGCTGGGTATCTACTACTTACCCCCAAGAAACTATAATTCTAGGTGACATCAATGTTGACTGGAACACTATCAATGCAGATAATCCTTCCTCTCATATGAACCTATATGGTTTCACCCAGACTATCACTTCAACCACTAGAATCAACAAGCCTAACAATAAAGAGAGTATTTTAGACTGGATACTCATAAACAAAATCAAACACGCCTACAAAGCAGGAACCCTGCCTGATGATATAAGTGATCATGCTTTAATCTTTATTACTAGAGAAAGAACTGATTTCCCAAACCCCCCTAACATTCAAAAAATACGCTCTACTAAAAATTTTAACATAGACCTATTTCAAAATGAACTCAGCAAATGCACCTGGAGCCCCCTGAAATCTCTTCCCCTTGAAAATGCAGTATCATACTTTAATACCACTTTTTTATCCATTCTCAACAAACATGCTCCTGAACGCACCATCAGAATGAAACCCAATATTGCCCCATGGCTCTCTAAAGAAACTAAAAGCTAATTCTCCAGAAATAAAGTCTGGGCGAAATGGAGAAACCATAGAAATTCCCTTGACCTTCTTCATTTCCGCCAACTTAGAAATTTGACTAAAAAAGCAATAATTACTGACAAAAAAACCTACTACTGCAAACTTCAACAAACTCATCATAACAACCCCAAACAGTTTTGGTCATCTATAAATAGACTCCTCTCCCCAGGAACATCCAAAACTCCCACCCCTCTCAATGCCGACCCAGATACTCCCCACCTCACTGCAAATGCTTTCAACTCTTTTTTTACTGACACTATTCTATCACTAGCTAAACAACTTAGCACTAATAACTCCAGCCCACCTATAAACCAAACACACCCTTCAAATAACTTTAAAATACAACCTATTCCTACATCTTTCATCTCTAGACTTATCCACAAACTGAAGCCGTGTACCCCTTCTGCTGACAAGCTCCTTCTCTTTTCTCCAAAAGCTGCCAAAGAAATTGCATATCCAGTATCTATACTTATAAACAGGACAATCCAAGAGGGAACCATCCCAGACATCTGGAAAATATCCCATATTATCCCTTTACATAAAGGTGGAAACTCCATTGAGTACTCAAACTATAGACCAATTGCCCTCCTTTCTCCCTTAGCAAAAATAATGGAAAAATGTATTCACCAACAACTTTTACAGCATCTCTCTCAAAACAACATAATAGCAAACTGTCAACACTGCTTCAGACCACATCACAGACTACCACTGCTCTCCTATCATTTGTAGATACTATCAACAGGAACCACAACGACAACCTTCTCTCTTCTGCTCTCTTCATTGACCTCTCTAAAGCTTTCGATATGGTCAACCACTCCATTTTAATTAACACTCTTACATCCCTCTCCTTTGCTAATCTTGCCATTAACTGGTTTACATCCTACCTTGGCAATAGACTGCAAGCAGTTCGTTGGGAAAACCAAATTTCCTCACTCACACCCGTTTCCATCGGTGTACCTCAGGGCTCCATTCTAGGACCTCTTCTCCCTGTTCATCAATGATCTTCACTTAGCAATTCCTCAATCTACCTGCATTCAATATGCAGATGACTCCACCCTTATCTGCTCTGCTTCATCTCCTAATTAACTTTCATCTATTACTCAAAATGTCTTCAACACTGTAGAAACTTGGTTCACCAGACGCAACCTCCTCCTCAATGCCAAAAAAACTCAATTTCTCCTTTTCTCTCCTAGCACTAGGTCCACCCCCTTGGACTTCACCATCTCCTCAAATAATGCCACTCTCATTGCTCCTGATCCAACAACAAAATTATTAGGAATAACAATTGATAACAACCTCTCTTTTGACCAGCATATCAACAACACCATTAAAACAGTCAATAGAAAAATAGGAAGCCTATATAGAATTAAACCTTTCCTAACATCATCATCCAGAGCCAAGATTGCCCACTCTCATCTTTTGTCTACTCTTCTTTATGCCTCACCAATTTTTACTAACCTTAAGAAAGCCAACCTTAACAAACTGGCTACTTGCTACAACAACATTGCCCGTTTGCCACTAGTAACCCTTTTAGAACTCATCACTGTATTAACCTGAAACTTCTAGGCTGGCTTGAACTACAAAACCTTCTGTTAATGCCTCAACTCACTATTGCCCATAAAAACTTATACCAACCAAACAAAACCCCTATTCTTTCTAAACTTTTAATCCCTTATAACAACCTAAACTCCCTTCGCTCATCCAGTAAACTTATGGCTACTATAACAAAGACTTATAATTCTGCCGGTGACTCTCTCTTCAATAATACTGTAGGAAGGAATTGGAATCTGCTTCCTAGCGACATAACACTTACTACATCTCTGCCTCTCTTTAAACACAAAATCAAAGATTACTTCCAAAGCCACTGGCACTGTTCCTGTTCAAAACCTGACTAATCCTTTACCTCCTCTGCGTTTTCCTACTACTCTGCACTTTCCTACTACTTTACTTTCCCTCTCTCTTTACTGTATCTGCTTCAGTCTACCTCCTTTTAGAGTATTTTGTTTCTTCTTTCCTGTATGCTAATCTCTCACAACTTTCCCTTCTCTTTTCTTATACTGCTTCCCTTCCTCTTCTCCTATTTCAGTGCTTCTCTTTCTCCTTCTGTTACTAAGATTAGTTCTTTATAATATTATTAATCAATTTTGCTCTCTGTTTTGTGCCTTGTTCTTGATGTTATTTCAGCTACTTAATGTTATTTTTAGAAATGTGATCCTCTCTTTGTATATATCTGTTATTGGGTACTATATTTTTTATTTGTCTTTTCTTCTATGATGATTTTGTCCATTTGCTTGTCTATTGTAACGTTTTTTTGTTCAAATTTATGTGGAGCTTTTCTCCCCGGGCCTCTACTGAAAATGGAAATGTATCCAGCTAGACTAGCCCAGTCAACAAATGTAAAATAAATAAAATAAATAAATAGTAGGACGGTCAATGGACAGGCCAGCCCCAACATTGCTGGGGCTGGTACTGCCACTACTGGAGTGGCTGTGAACTGTGATCTGTCCACGATGACTGCAGCTGATGCTGTTGCTGGCATGCATCCACGTCGGCTTCTCATCCATCCCGCATGGTCCTGGCTCATGGCTAACACATTGTGGAGGACATCTATTGTCTCTCCAATGGCTATCAATGACCTCGGTGTAATTCCAGATGGCACCAGCAAGGTCACGGATGCTGTCATTGATAGCAGTGTAATGGGCCCTCTGCACCCTTAGTCCCTGTCGGGTGTACCGTTCCATACATGCCTGTGCCTGCATTACAGCCCAGAACATACTGGAGGTTGTAATACCTCTGGGGGAATGTCTGCCAGGGGCAATATTACCAGTGGTGCTCCCCCGAGAACCCCTGGACATCCGCCTATGTGGTACCATTCTGGTAATCTAGCTATGGCTGCTGTGAGGGGATGCACGTGCCATAGGTACCACACTCTCCTGGTCAATGCCAACTGTATGCTGTCCGTCAGCTACGGCCATTGGTGACGAGGGATGTATTGCCAGTATGAGTGTGTGCATAGATGGGGTTGACTGCTGTGTACTGTCATTTGGTGGACCAACGACAGACCCTGTCAGACCTTCCTATGCCACAATACATGTCTCATCATCTCCACTATTAGTGGCGGTGACATCAGGTTCCCTGCTGCATTCAGCCACCCCTAACTCAGCACCTGTGAAAGGAAGACAGGAAACACACTTTACAATCTGTACATGATGTTAGCACACATGCACACATGCGCACATGCACACATGCACACATGAGCACATGCACACATGAACACATGCACACATGCACATATAAACACATGCACACATGAACACATGCACACATGCACACATGAACACATGAGCACATGCACACATGCACGCATACACACATGCACACATGCACACATGCACAGACATACACAGCTCACCACAGCACATACACACACACACCAGCAATCCAACACATACACAATAGTGGGTGATGGTGGGTGACAGTATCACAAGGCAAACAGTCACCACACATGTGTCAGCATGCAGAACATGTGTTGCTCAACACCATGCAGTGTAAGTGTAGACAGCCCTATCTAATGACATTATACATGGCCTTGATGCATGTGTGTAGTTGTTCAGTGATTGGCTACACCCTGGAACACAATGTGTACATGGACACAACATTGCTGTGCAAATATTATCTGCTCTGCAATGTCATGTGCACCATCACTGAATGGTATACATACCATGGCTGCATGTGTTATCTGTGTGACACATAGATTGCCATGTCTGATGACAGTGTCTGTGTCCATAGCACATAATAGTGGGCACAGGTGTAGCAAATGCATGCAATGTACAGACATGGGATGAGTGGTGCATGTAGATGTGAAGGAATCCCAATGCATGACATGGACATTGTACAGTGGTTATGGTGAGTGTGGGACATATTGCAGATATGTCGGTGCCAACCATGGCATGGCATGCTACACGACTGCAACATTAAACACCACAAATACCCAATGTGTGTCATGTGACCTATACACCCAATAGCATTCCAGGATATATATGTGACTCTTTGTACAGATGGCAACTGTTGTGCAAAATGTGTATACTAGCATTTGTTAGCACACACACAACATGATATGCATGGTGTGTATAGGTGCATATGTTTGCACACACAGAAGAATGAGGTGCACAGCAAAGACTGCTATGTGTAGTACTGTGGTCACTGTAACCAGATGGGGTGTAGTACCATGTGCCATCATTATCATCATGCATCCTGTGGTCACTCACGGCTACTACTGTGTGACAGACCACCGCCTAGCATGCTGTACCTGAACTGCAGTGCCGTGGATATGTTCACTATTACACAGTCACTTTGTACATGGGTGTATGAGGTGCCCAGCAGGGAGAATTGCCTAACATGACTGTGTTATGTGTTGGAGTGTTGCACAGCCCCATGATAAGCCTCTACCCCTGAGGTACATCATGTGTGTGTGGATGACATGTGGGATACTGAAGTGTGACCTTACAGCGGGTGTGTGGTTATGCCATATGTAGCATGACTTTGTGTACTGAATGTGATAAATGTGTTATGTTGTGTACAGGTGTTGCAACTATGCCTATCCAATGTGCAGTAAGGGGTTGCCACAACTGTGTGTCATGCTCTGTGTATTGCATGTCATTGAAGCAGCTACTGACATTACTGAGCTGTGCAATGTCTCACAGCAAACACGCACGGCATGCATTATAATCCTGGAAACTCTATCAGAAAAATAAACTGTCCTCTGCCTTGCTCCAATATACCCAACTCCGCAACCAAGTAAAAAAACTTGTTACCAAGGACAAAAAAAACTACTATAATAAACTTCAGTCCAACAACAATAAGAACCCAAAACAATTCTGGAAATCAGTCAACTCCTTTCTCCATCCCGGATCACAGAACAATCCCTGCCCTGACCCTAATCTGTCTGACAGTGAACTGAGCTCCCATTTCAACACCTTCTTTACTGAATCCATAGCTAAACTAAAACATTCCCAAATAAGAACCCACCTAACTCCCTCTTCACAATGCCCAACAACCCAAACAACAATCCCCTTAATTTCCATCTCAAACCTGTTTCCACCAACTTTATAAAAAAGCTCTATCCAAGCTAAAGCCGTGCTGTAATGCCCCTGACAACATTCCCTCCTCCTTCCTCAAACATGCAGCTAAAGGTATTGCTCTCCCAATTAGTGTTCTGATTAATAGATCCTTAAATGAGTCATACGTACCGAAACTCTGGCGTTCAGCCTACATTTTACCTCTTCACAAAGGAGGCAAAAACACCACTATTTCTAACTTCCGTCCCATCGCCCTACTCTCTCCAATATCTAAAATTCTAGAAATATGTGTCCACCACCAACTTTTGCCTTATCTAATTCAGAATCACCTCCTAACACTCACCCAGCATGGCTTCTGTCCTGGCCACAGTACTATAACTGCCTTACTATCCTTCCTAGAAACTGTCAATCAAGCACGAGACTCTGGACTCATTGTATCCACAGTACTGATAGATCTTTCGAAAGCCTTTGACACCATCTCCCATACGCACCTTCTTCATCATCTGACTAACCTCAATCTCTCCCCTAATACTCTATCCTGGTTCTCCAGTTACCTATCTGACAGATCTCAAGCTGTCAAATGGAAGAACTCCTCCTCTTCCTTCTTGCCTGCACCTACTGGCATTCCTCAGGGGTCCATCCTTGGACCCATGCTTTTCAACATCTTTATAAATAACCTTCACACCATCATCCCTGACACCACAGTCATCCAATATGCAGATTACTCTACCTTGGTCTGTTCTGCCCCCAACTTTCCTGAACTTCTGACCAAAACTCAATTAGCCTTTTCCACTACAGAGAACTGGATGCACCAAAACCACCTTTCACTCAACTCCGATAAATCTAAAATACTAATTTTCCTCCCCTCCAAGGTAACCTCCTTGGACAAAAACACTTTCAATGTCCTAAGCCAAACTAACACTGCCATTGAAGTGGTCCCCTCTGCAAAACTCCTTGGCATTACCACAGATGAAAACCTCAAATTCGATCTTCACATACAACAAAACATAAAGAAAACCCACCAAAAGCTAGGTATGCTATATAGGAACAATCATTTTCTTTCCAACTCCTCTAGGCATACCCTGGCAATCACCTACCTCCTACCTTCCCTTCTATATGGAGCCCCTCTTCTAACCAATTTGTCTGCTACCAACACCTCTAAGCTCGAAGCTTGCTATAATAAGATCTCTAAATTTGCCACCAAATCCAAAACATCAACTCACCACTGCCTCAGCCTACAATCTCTGAACTGGTTAGAACTCCCTAACCACCTTGACTATTTGCAAATAACCACCGCTCACAAACTAATATTCTCCCCTGATATATGCCTAGCCTTAAAGAACATCCTTCCTCCATACATCCCAAACAGATCACTAAGATCTGAACACCAAAACCTAATCTCCATTCACAAACTCAAACGTCCCGCTGGCCAGCTTCTACTCTCCTTCTCTCTAGGTAAAAAAACTGGAACTCTCTGCCTCCTTCTCTTAGGACCATACCCAACACTGAATCCTTCAAGATGCAACTTTTCCTACACCTATCTTCCAAATGGAAATGCTCCTGCTTTCACCCCACATAAATTCTAGAGATTCCCCACTAAGCTCTCCTTACCCCCACTCCACTATACTCTCATACTTATTCTTATTGCTCCAAAGAACCAGAACTAGCAGACTTTAATTAACTCCAAGCATATAAATATTGTAATCATCTGAAGAAAAAAATATATATATATTTCTGTTGTTAAACTGTCTCATAATGTGTATAAAACTTTGCAGTTCTTGAATATATGAATCCTACTCTTGTATTTCACTTTGTAACCTTTAATTGTATTTTGCAACCTTTATTGTATTGTATTGCTCATGGAGCTTTTCTCCCCGGGCCTCCACTGAAAATGGGCACTTCTTGGCACAGTGGACTTCCCCGGTAATCAAACTGATAATAAATAAATAGATGCATAGGTGTGTTACATGTACATGGCCTACACCTCACCTATGACATGCATATTTCATTACCAACATTGCAGGTATAACATACTCACCAGCATGGATCAGCTGCCCTGCCGTCACACCAGAGGGACCTACGAGAATATGAGAGGGTTTGTCAGTGGCCACAACTGTGGCATTGTTACAGTGGGTATGCTAAACTGCAGTACAACAACAGTCAACAGTCACAGGTGTAGGGATATTATTCAAACTATCCGTATTGCACAATACTAGGCAGCAGAACTGCTAAACACACAGTACACATCTCACGTACACATAATCTAACAATACAGTTAACTGTAGTCTACAGACAGGGCATGTTACCTGTTTGCTCCAGGTGGATGTGCTGGGTGGCTCCGGCCTCCATTACAACACATGTCAGAGATTGATGTAGCTGTTGTCCAGGAGCCACTATGCTTAGGAGCAGCTCCTCCGCTCTGGTGAGGGGGGGGTGAATGGCCACCTCACCACCTGTGGCAAGCTGCTGTCTTTAGATATCAGATGCACGCCACCGGACTTGTCTAATTAAATCACTTCAGTGGTGGCGTACCTGCTCATATGTCCGGTTATGCATGCGTATATCATTTGCCCGACGAACAAGTTCCTGCCACAGTGCAGTCCGCTCCTGCTGGTGCTGCCTGCTTCTGGAGGAGAGCATTGTGTACCGCTGCAATAGAGTGTCGAGTATCACATCTTCCTCATCCGCTGTGTACGCTGGGTTGCGTTGGTGGGCCATCTGGCTGAAAAAGATATGAACAATATGTGTGAGAGTGTCCTGTGGCACACTTTACACCTTTACCCACAGATATCACCTTACTGACATATATACCATCCTATTGTCTGTCAGAGGTTACACACGTTCAATACCACTTATTGGTTCTCAGGCCACAACTAACTAACACTGCCTGGCAGACTCTATATATCACACCACTATACAACAGTACCCGACACACTTTTTTGTGACACATTGTACAACCTCAAGACAGGGGTGTATATCACACCAATGCATGAACAGAGATGTCATCCATTGAAATGGATGTAAAGTACAGGTACAGTAGTACCAATCAACCACCGTAGTCATTGATGCCATAGCCCTGCCTAACAGATGAGTCCAGTTGTTACTATAGGTGACATACTGCTGTAACAGACTATATATGTTGCTGGATACACACGTTTACCCTGTAACACACATATGATTGCAGCCATTGTACAGGCATAATCACACACACATCAGGCAAACATACAACACACCACTGTATGCCAACACAGATGAGTATTACTTGTGTACCATACGGTACTGTGTGCCACTACTTACACACCCTTATGCCTGCATTCTGTCCTCTGTGACAGTGTTTCCAAGCAATGTGAACACACACCATACTGTGCTGTTTAGGCCTACAGCTTCAGGTAGTACTACAGTTTATATATGTGATGGATTCACCAGCAGTACCACTCACTAAGCATACATGTATTGCTTTAGCCTACAATGTGACACCACATTCGTCAACGGAGAACTACGTCACATCATATGCCGTACTACTATGTCTGCCTAACAGTACATTACACATCAGTTGCTGTCCTCACAGCTAGGATAGTCACTACCATGTTAGATACAACATCATACTAAGTTATCACACCTTTACAGACCTTGCGCACATTCAGCGTTACACTTATTCAACCTCACATAGCAGCTATTGCATTAAGTACATGTGTGAGTGCATAGTGTCATAGGTAGGTAATATGCTATTTGCCCTAGAGCCTATGACAGCTTAACCATATGCTACCCTAGCCTTTGAAACATATGTACTTTGATTTCACTTGCCCCTGTCAACCTGAACCACAGAGGTGTTTCCAGGAGTGTATTATCAATCTCCCACACAATCATCAGGGGTATTTATAACAACTGCTAAGGAGGATCCTTGTTTGCTATTGCTATGTGGTATATTCCGGTGTATGGCATATCTCTGAGATGGGAGCCTATCCCTCCAGCATGTGCTGTTTAGTGAGCTGACAAGGTTTAGGGCCCTAGAGCGTGTATCCCGGAGGGATTGTGATATGTTGCCATGGTGGTTGTCACCCAGCTATGGGTGTGACATACCTCTGTAAGTCCAGCAGAGGTCACATCTGTGTGGCCAGTATGCAATACAGTGTAGTTGTGGTTTTGTGAGTCAGTCTGCATTGGGCATCTGTTTGCGGCCAGTATTACCCTTTGGGAGGTCTGCCTGTGGCCTGTTCACCTGGTGTAGTTGTCATGTGAGGTACATACCACACAGGGCATTGTGATGAGTAGAGGGGAACTCTACGCTATACTTCCATAGATGACACACCTGTTGACACATACCACACAGACAGATTACAGGTGTAGTGTGGCACTGTCTTCATCAAAGTGGAGGCTACTGTCCACCTGTGTTCCATGTTCCCTTATCACACCTTCACTGTTAGGTAGATCTCTACCGATGTGGTAGTTAATGGGTACACTGTTTTGGGAAGGTGGAATGGCACTGCAGTATCAACACTTGTCTACAGTCTATGCCTTGGTCACCACACACCTGTTGCGGTACATATGACCCCGTGTCTCTCTGTCTCTCTCTCTGACTCTATATGTATATTTATATATATATATATATATATATATATATATATATATATATATATATATATATATATATATATATATATATATATATATATATATATATATTATATATATGCATATCTATACACTTACATGTACACATCCATTGCTGTACACATGGATGTACATATAGGCACATGTACAGTCCACCTTTCATGGTGGGGATATCACTTATGCGACAGTTGTGGGATGTACAGGTATGTGATTAAATTGCACAGTGTTGTGCAGAATGCATGTGGGTGTCCTCAGCCCTTGTAGCATTAGCAGGCCTCACTGGCTGTAACACAGCAGATCTGACAAATCTGTCCCACAGCATTTAACCACCACATGACATATATCAATACTACCATAGCTGGCCTTAGGCATAGGCCAACTGGGCGGCCGCCTAGGGCGCCGCTCTAGCAGGGGTGCTTTTCCACTATTATGTGGTGTAGTAAGACAAGGATGGGGCACAACAAAGTGTGGTAGGGGGCGCCGTGGAGCCCTTTTGCCTAGGGCACCAGTTGAACTAAGGTTGCTTCTGCGCACTGCATGCTGTTTTCTAGGCCACACACTATGACCTACATGGATATATGCACATATCAACCTTCACTGACAGATATCTGTCCACCCTTCACTAACAGTTGCAGTATGTCCCTTGGCCTATGCACATGTGCAGATACAGATAGATACATACTGCTGCCACACATGGATGATTTGCAGTGTGTAGAGTACTCTTCAGGAACATCTACAACATGCCAACACATACATGTGAGTTACATACCTTACCTTTGTATTTCCCTGCTCCGTGTGTTACGGTTTTATAGTTTTTTTTTATTGGTGTTTTGTTTTGGGTTTTCACTCTCTATTTAACTTTCTGTCTCAGTTTCTCACTGTGTTCTGTCTCTGTCTCAGTCTGTGTCTGTGTCCGTGTCTCTCTCTCTCACTCTCTATCTCACAGCACCTGCAATGATATAATTGCATGTGTGGACTGCAGGTACAGCCTGCTTTTATAGGTATCTGCACTTGTGCATGTGACAGCCTCTGCACCAATTGCTGACCACCATTCAGTAATTGCATGCAGCCTGCTGTTTGGTGATTGCATTACTCACTGTGATTGCAGCCCACTGCTATAAAATGCTAGGTTAGGTAGGCGTAGCCCTTTCAGATTTCCAAGGAGGGGACCATGGTTGTTTGCTCTGGACACCGTTGTGTCAGTCTGAAGGTTGGTATATGTCTCTTATCTGATGCTAGTGTTGTAGCTAGTTATATGCATGTTGTACTCAAACCTGAATGTTGCTGCTTCCAGTACACACATCTCAGTGTAGACATGTACGCACCCCTCCAAATGCTAAAACAGGATACATGGGAGTATGTACTTTTTTCTCACTTACACAATTAACTGACATACAAATGTGGTTATTGCACTGTATTCCTGTGGCCAGTATTTATCCTGGTCTGATACTGTGTGGTGTTTGTAAAGTGTTACTGTAACATTATTCCCTGCTAGGATGGCTGGTTCTCCTTTCACAGTCATGTCATGAAATTCCACAACCACTGCTGCTAAAGACCCACAGAAAAGGATTTGTGTTATACCATTCCTAATTTCCATTTACATTCCCTCATTGTAATGCATGATATATTTATTTCAGAACCAAGTTATTTGTATATCTGCTGTGGCTTAGTGATAATTCATGCAGTCTATTGTGTCAATGGTCTGGGGTGTGAGACTGGCAGAGTTTTTTTCTTTTGCTGCTCAGCAGAACAAGGGCCCTGCCATAGAGTGACTAAGGCACTTTTAAGCAGTTGTAAGCAGGTTTGCGCAGGTTTGTGTGATGCTTAGTGACACTTAGCTAAGCGTACACATGCGCACACTTGCTTAATCCCACTTACTACTGCTTAAAAGTGCTTACTCCCACTAACCTCCATGCTAATTTCTTTTAAAGAAAAGAAAATGGGGAGATAGGAAAGTGGTGAAAAAGGGGGCACAAAGAGTGACAGACAGTAGGTAAACAAGCTTGGGATGTGGAGGACGGTTGTAGGGAAGGTCCACAGCTGCCCATTTCTTTAACAGCAACAGCTGTGCATATGCAATGAATTTGGAGTGAAATTTGAAACCTTCCACCCCTGGGAGAGGGGTGAGGACAACAAAGTATGTTGTACTGCCAATTCTAATTATCAGCTTACATGATCAATGGACATGTGTGCGAAATGGGCAGCTATGTATGGGGCATAATTTTTTTGTGGGTAAAGATTGCCCTTTTTGGGTTTTTTTTGTTTGTTTTTTCAGGTGAGAGTGGGAAGTGAGGTAGAGGAAGTAGGTATGTCCAGGGAGGTAGGTTGGGAAGGTAAATAGACAAGACAGACAAGATGCATACAGGGGTGGTGTATGACACATGGGGTGGGTGAACACAATTGACGGGGTCGGATGTTTGGAAATCGCAAGCCCATGCGCCCACAGATGGTAACAGTGAAACTGAGATCCCCACCCATGGGCAGTCACCACTGAACCTTCACAGCCCCGAGGGTGGCTGTGCTGGGGGCTGTGTAGGACGGGCAGGCTCACCCATGAGATGTGCCACTCTTGCCTCGAGCTGGCATAGGGGATCAGCGACTGAACGCTGGATCTCCCTACGCACCACAACCCGGACCTTTTGAAGGGTGACAGGTGGCCCTTCTCCGCCCACGCTTGCATGGGGGGGACAAGCCCCATCCCCTGCAGCGCTTCCACCCGAAGGTGGCACAGGACCAATGGAGGAGGGGAGCCTGGACTAAACACTGGATCTGCTGGTGCCAGGTGCACTCGCCAGCTGAGGAGGGACAGGTGGGTCCGCTGGGTCCGGCCTTCCCATACGTTCTGTGATTAGGTGTGTTTAATTACAACATAAGCAAAACAGCATTCCAGATTAGTTGTAACAGCATGCAGTAATATTCCCATTATCCAAACACACCACGGTTACAACAGTTGAACAGCAAGCATAACACATGCATATATTGAACCACAGTGGATATTCCAACAGCATGCAGGGATGTTTGGTAGCAACAGGCCACCATGATTGTGGTGTTTAAACAGGGCACATGCAGCAACGTGAATGCAAATATTTATAGAATAGGACATATGTCCCAACAAATATTTGAGATTACACATACCCATTGAGGTGTGGAATTGCATGGTTTATGCACATACAGTAGGGTGTAGAAAAAACCTCGGTTAACATCTTATAATTACCTTTTCGTCTACACTACATTCCTAGTGACTGCAAGTGTATATCCCCTACATGTATTATTACACTTGCCACCATACATTAGGTTGTGTAATGGGTTTTGCTAGTTCAATATATGCCTGACCTATATCTGGCATACTAACTGTCCAGGATGCAGATGTTACTGCTACATATTTCTTGATTGCATTTATATTTCTTTATCTACATATCTGGGATGTTTTCACATGACATTTTCACTTTGATTTGTACAGAACCCTGCATTTCTTGACACACACTCACATTTCTGGGGAAAAATAGCATGCTACACGTGTGCCAGATTTACTTATTCATGCCAGCCAGTAACTGACTGTTGTGGACTGTATATATGTTTCACAGCTACTAGCACTTCCATCACCCACTTTATATGGGACTGCACAATTCTGGGTTGCCAGCACCTTTTCAAACAGTACTGTTTGTATAATGCAAGGGTACAACAACATTTCAAACTCTGTGACACAGACACACTCCAGGTTTTAGACCTTTATTAATGACATTACACACTTTTCCACAGGCTCACTCCTTTACTTGTTTTAACGGTGTATATGGCAGACATGTTCAAGACATATTATACCTTTATTAATGGGTTAGAACACTCTTTTTTCAGGCTCACTCACTTATTTTATATGACAGTGCCTGCAGAGATATTATTCCAGACATATGTTACCTTTCTTAATGGGTTACTACACTCTTTTTCTGCCTCTCTGACATTTTTATCTGACAGTACATGCAGAGGACTTATTCAGGCAATTTTATGGCTGTATTATTGGACCACAACACTTTCTTTCATGCTCTCTCCCATATTTTATATAACAATACATGCAGAATAATCACTAACCTACCTGGTGGTACAGCCTTAGCAGCCTATCAGCGTAGACTTGCTGATTCGCAGCATGGTCACCTGCAGCTGTAAAGTAAATGAAGGGATATTGAGACATACCTATCCATTATACATACTCCATTATCAATTCTTACATACTGCATTCCACGGCTACATACTCAGTTGTGGGGCATCCCGCATCCCACGGGCCTCCTGTATCCATTGGTTTAGGTGGTCCTGCTTTCGTATCTTCAGGTCTGCATGGTGGTGACGGACCTGCTCACCAGTCTGAGGAATGCCTGTGGCACTGGTGAGGTCATGAGCTAACTGGTTCCAAGCCTCTACCTTGTACTCCATCCCTTGGAACTGGCCCTGCAAGAGTCTTGCCTCATGACGGTGGACAAGGAGCCAAACCATGTATTTCGACTCCTCGATGCCCCAATGTTGCGCTCGGAAGCATGTTCTCTCTCCGACACCAGACATTCTAACTGCAGATGTGAGCTACAATCAGTTATGGTGTGTATTCCCACCTGTGGGGCTTAAATATGCCACATTTCCCACACTTTTTTGTGATTGGCCAGTTTGTAAATTTCTCGGCTGACTGCAGACCTGCTTAGTAATGGTTAAACTATCATTAGTAAGTATATGAATGTTAACAGTGGCTGTTTTGCCTATGTTGTCATGGCTTAGTGGTTTTGTACATTGCTTCTGATACACAGAGTCCTGGGTTGGAACCTTGTCATTCATTTTATTTTCATACTGTCCAGACAGGCTAGGGGGTGTGGCTGCATTTAAGCAACTTTGCTCTACATTGCTCCTTGGTGCCCTATGGTGCCCTGGTTGGCGTGGCGCACATGTCTGTGCAAACACATTGTGCTGGGTAAAGCGCTGTTAAACTATGGGCAACTCTATTGCGCTGATTAAAGCGCTGTTAAACTATGGGCAACTCTATTGCACTGGGTAAAGCGCTGTTAAACTATAAGCAACTCTACTGCAATGGGTAAAGCGCTATTGAACTATTGGCAACTCTATTGCGCTGGGTGAAGTGCTGCTTAACTGCAGGCAATTTTATATTGGGATCCTTTAAAATATTTATTTTATTCACTGATACATTGGCCATTTCACTGCTTTTTAGTTATGTTTAAACATATATGTTAGGTATTATTCCATATACTGATTTAAAAAATAAATACGAAAGGGAGTGGTGGGACTCGAACCGTGAATGCCTCTTCTTTGTGCGAATGCTCTACTATTACACTATAGCGATTTGGTGTGATATGCATAAACATTCCTTCTTATGCTCTTCCATGTCAGTAGCTAAGCAATGGGCACACCCGCGCACACATGCGCAAATACGGGCAGCTATTTTGGGAATTTAAAAAAAATGTTAATGTCATGCGTTTTAGAACTGTGATGGGGGTTTACAATATCAGACAGTGAGGTGTTGGGTGCAGGGACATTTGAGCAGACTCGCTCTTGTTTATTTGCTTTTATTTTCAACACTTGCAGGGGCGTAGACATTTAGACTGCTCGGCAGTCAGACACACCCCCTGCTTTCTTGCACGGTCCATGTAAGACTAACGGTTGAGTCAGCGTGCCCTCATGCATATTCATGGCACGCTGACATCATACCGTTCAACTGCAGCCTCTGAGTAAGACTTATTAAGTCTTACACGGAGGATTCGTGAATCCGGGGGTTAGATTCAGTAAACACAGCTGGGCAGCTCGCATGCACGCATCAACATGGAAATATCCGTGGCATGCAAATCACCTCATAACCCGGTGAATCTCATGCAAATGAGGCAGGTAGAGTGATCCAGCAAGCAGATATGCAGCCCTGCAGACCCAGTGTCAGTGTCCACAGTGCACATAGAAGAATTTTGTGTGCAGGATTGTAGACAGACAACAGGAGCTGTAAAAATGTAGCTAGATGAGCAGATATGGCATAGCAGATACAGATATGAGCAAACCTATCTACCATGTGTCTGAAAAAGTAAGGGAAATAAGTTAAAATAATTATATATTTTTTAATAATCTGTGCATGTTTGTGTGGTGAGCCGCAGTGTGCAAACAATTCTGTAAAAAATATAAAAAAGTGGAAAAAAGCAAAAGTAATATTATGTGACAGAAATGTATTATAGGACCCTGTGTGGAGTATCTACCATGGTGCATTGGTGCTGTTGCTAACGAAGTAGGGCTTTGAACCGTGCAGTTTCCAGGTTGTGAGCACAGATCCCTGTGCAAATGAGGTGGAGTTACTGTATAGCACAGATGGGTATTTGTGTCCATATATCCTCTCCATGTAGGCACAGAACCATGTTGCTGTTCACACAGGAGGTAGCTAACATCAAGAGATGGTGTGTCCAATGATTTGTAAGCTGATTTCAGCTCACCTGTGCATGTTTACATGCCGCGCCACAGTGCTGAGCAGGGGGGCATGTACACTGACTGCTAAGCTTTTTTTACCTTCTAGGTGCGTGTTTCCACATGTTTGTGTGGAGCACCACTGTGGTGAGCAAGGGGGGATGTGTACAATGACTGCCAAGCTTTGCTTATGTACTGGACATGCATTTGTGAGGTGCACCACAGTGCTGAGTGTATCTAAAAGCCAATGATATATCAATTAGTTATGACCCCTGTTTAACTTAAACTAGGGCCATTAAATGATGTTAATGATATACTAGGCAGGTGCAATACATCATAGGTAGCCAATCACATAGTCAGCACCTACAGCAGAGCACTATAAAGTCTGCATACACCCTACAATCTGATTTCACCCCATACTCTGCACCATTGGAGTACAGACTTGGGACTTTTAACTGAAGGAATGCTAGGAGCTGCTGCAGGTCTTCTACAGCTGTATGTGCTAGATGCTGAAGTCAATGCTGCTGCTGACAATAGGCCTAGACTGAGAAGGAGAAGAGTGTTCAGGCCCAGGGTAACCTTCCAAGAGTTACATGAGCTGGAGACTGCTGAGTGCTACAGGGTGGACAGCAACCTACTACAAGAACTCACCGATCTCTGCCGCCCTCAACTCAGACTCAGAGCCAACAGAGGGGAACCCATCCCACTAGAAACAAAGGTATGTGTAGCCCTTAGGATACTAGCTAAAGGTACTTTCAAAAGATGAACTGAGGGTCTCACAGGCATCAGCATCCAGGATACTCCACCATTTCCTGGATGCCATGCTACCACATGCCAGTGACCACATTTATTTTCCCCTCACCCCTGAGGTGAAGGCCAGCAATATGCAACACTTCTGTTGTGTAGCACACTACCCTGAGGTATTGGGTGCCATAGATTGCACTCATGTACACATTAATGCACTACCTGGTTAGGAGGGTAGATTGTACGTCAACTGCAAGGGGTACCACTCCAACAACTGCCGGGTCATGTGCAATGCCCAGGGCATTATCATGAATGTGTGTGCTGGCAGCCCTGGCAGTTATCACTACTCCCATATCTGGCATGCATCACAGCTGTACCACATGTTTGCTAGGGGACATCCCACAGGGCCATTTACTAGGGGATGCTGGCTACGCACTGGAACTGTGGATGATGACACCCATCAGAATTGCACACAGACCCACTGAAGAATGTCATGAGGCACACACACAAACTAGGAACATCATTTGTTTGGGCTTCTGAAATCATGGTTCGGGTGCCTCGATATATCTGGTGGTACCCTGCAGAACTCTCCAGCCACATCTGCATAGATATTCATAGTACGTGCCATGCTACACAATATGATCTTGCAAAAACAGCTGCAGCAGGATCAGCAAAGGGAAAGGATACACAGCTCCCCACCAGTGTCTAGGTTACCACAGCCACACTCATAGGAGGACTCGGAGGAAGAACTTCCTGATGATGTCCCTGTACGCAGATGTAGGCATTCCCAGTATGCCCTGGCCTTGACTAAGAGACAACGCATAGCACATGCACTGACAAACTAGGGCCCTAGGGACTGACACCTTACTCCAACTCACATACATATATTAAACATGATGCCAGGCAACTCATCACAACCTTTACTTAACCATGTATTGGCTGTGTACTGCATGCATCAGACAGAGTCAGCCCTGAACTACAGTTCTGTCAACTGCTGCATTCACAAGGTAAATCACTCACCTACACATCACTTGTAATGAGTACTATAATATGGTATTGTATGTATCAATCTGCTGTATGTATGTAAGGGAATATAGTGGGCTATTTGGAAAGATGCAACATCCACATGGAACTACAGATACCCAGTCCAATAGTATCTGTTCCGTTATATTCACTAGGCCTCATGGCTGGAATATTGACTACAGCAGTCAAGGGTGATGTTAAACAGTGGGGTCACATGATATTTGCACTACTGTCTATGCCAGCAGATCATGCACTATTTTTCTACCACCCCCAGCACAGTAGTGTTCCCATACAAATGCTGTAACAGTAAGTCAGCAATGGTATATCAGCAGACCAGGCAATCTCAGGACTGTGACATAGAACCTGATCAGTGTATGTCTTGCATAATGCAGGGATAACTACTTAGGTATGTATGCTGTTAACTGTGTGATGAAAGATACATCTCTACCTGACAGCCTGTGTGGCTCAGTAGGTTAGGGATGTTAGCATGGGTAATGGTGTTGATGGTTCAAATCTGAAAGTATGCACAGCTTTTGCATGTGAAGTATTAGTATGCTGGTGTTTCCACAGACTGACATACCTCTCAATCTGTTAGTGCAATACATCTGGACCAAGCCAGGAAGAATGGGGGGACAAAGGCCCATAAATAGAGACAGACAGTACAGATTGTTCTGATTAACCTAGAAAGTTGTTACTATAAAATCAAGTTGCATTATTACAGAATGTCTGAAGAACATAAAGTCTGACACTCAAGTGTTTGTCTGTAGTTAGTATTATTCACTGACTTCAATATACAATAATTTACCAGAGCACCACAATTGTATGAGGAACCGACCAGAAATATGAAGCAAAAGTCTGGATATTCTGTGAAAATCTGTACAGTTGAGAGGTATGCAGACTGTCAGTCTGTGTGTGGAGCAACATTATGAACCGCAGTCACATATTAAGTACAGCAGACAGCTGGGAACTGCCATGGACAATCTGAGGGAAGTGCAGTACTGCAGAAACAGGTGCAACTGGCAATGTCCGTAACACACAAAATCCCTTTCTGGAGTACAGGTAGGTCTGGCCTGGAGTCACCTTGTTAAGTACTGACAGTCACACTGGGCATGCTCCTACACTTAGTTAAAATGAGCACATTTCTGTTGCCTCTTCACCAAAATGACCTGCTCTGTGTAAATACGTCGGTACATACCGACATATACATATACATATCTGTCTGCCCCTATCTGTCTCTCACATCATTAGTATATCTATTGCTATGTGCTGCCAAACAGATATATACTGATATATATAACTATATATATATTATAGTGATACATAGACTCTCCACATATAGCTACATAACACATATACATATCACACACACACACACACACACACACACACACACACACACACACACACACACACACACACACACACAGCTACATTTATAGAGATACCCCTGTTATAGACAGATATATGTGTGGATGTATGTACTGTCCCACATACCCTTATAATGGTGAGTAAATTTGCACTCACATCCATACAGTTGCTCAAAGGAACTAAACTAAGAGTGCATCAGTACATAATCCACTCACCTACAGACCTCTGTGCCTGCTGGATGTCGCCATGAAGACAGACACAGGTGAGCAGGTCATATAATGTATAAGGTTGTCAATGCATGCATTGACAGGGCACAATGCCCGTGGTCACAGGTTTGCCTGTCTAACTGCAGTCAACCACATATGGCCATACTGGTAAGTGTACACACATAGCAAAGATAATAATAGTTATTTCACTGCTAAGACACTAAATGCAGATAACAGTATTAAGCAATATCACTCTGCAGGCCACACATGCTGTGCAATACAAGCCTAGTTTGTGTAATCCACAAGCACTGTTCCTGCAATCACATATACAACAGGCGTAATCTGTGGAGTGTGCAATAAGTACCATGAGCTATAGTGTATAAGACTAGCTAGGAAGGGGTTCTAATCTCACACCAGCCAACTTGGGGTGTGTGTGTGTGTGTGTGTGTGTGTGTGTGTGTGTGTGTGTGTGTGTGTGTGTGTGTGTGTGTGTGTGTGACTGTATGTGTGTATATATCCCCCTGCAATACAACAGACATACCCTCATGAACTATCCATCTGCAATGGTTATGCACTTTTTGGCCCTGAAACTAGCTGCTGGCTTCCAAACTGCCCTCCTCTACAAGGCCTGCTGATGTCATTTACCTCAAGACCACCAGCTGACAGTTTAATATCAGACATAAGCCGCAGCATGTGCGATAAGTACTGTGGTCTATACTGTATAAGACGAGACAGGTAGGGGTTCTAATCTCACTCCAGCCAACTTGGCATGTGTGTGTGTGTGTGTGTGTGTGTGTGTGTGTGTGTGTGTGTGTGTGTGTGTGTGTGTGTGTGTGTGTGTGTGTGTGTATATATATATGTATATATATATATATATATATATATATATATATATATATATATATATATTTTTTTTTTTTGGCTCTGCAAGTAGCTGCCAGCTTCCAAACTGCCCTCTTCTACAAGCCTGCTGGGTGAAGTCTCATACAGAATGTTTCCCCATAGCATGCTGCTTACATTTTTAACATGCTTCTTCTTAGCAGGTAATTGCATCTAAACCAATCTGTGGCTCTGATATGCTAATTGCAACCAAAACAGCTGACTTGCACTATCATTAGCCAATGACATGCAACCACTGTGCAATATATAAGGCCTTCATGTAACCCAGGGCCCCTTTCTTAGCTGCTGAGATGGACACTACGGGGTGAGGAGATTACACTTTCACAGTGGGTAGGTCTGTAGCATATACCTTTACATAGAGCTGTGTGCACCACAGACTGCAGCTGCTGCTGCAGGCAATAGGTATAGGCAGAGAGTGTGAACACTTTGGAGGACAACAAGCTGTACGTGTATCTGTAAAACACAAATACCTCTTAGGAAATAGGCCAAAACTACATGTAGTAGGACAAGTTTAATGGTACTTCACAGAATAGAATTCAAAACAAAAAGAATACAAATCTCCAGTCAAGCTCTTTCATCCATGGAAATTCGGGACATCATCAGAACAACACACAAAAAGCTACAAATGATTTAAATAGTAAAACTAGCACCTCCCATCAATTAAAATTAGTGACATCGTCACAACTTAAAGGTCCAGTATGGTTTAAAAGCAGGAACTAAAACAGTCATGTTAAAATAGTAGATTTATATTTCAAAATAAGCATTAGGGAACATCAATCATTGATACATGGACTAGTGTTGGCATTTAACCTTATTTGCCAAAAAATTCCATTGTTTCCAGTTTGTTTTGCCAATGAACTCCCCCCCATGTCTTCTTTCACTATCTGTAAAATACCAAATTTGAATCCTGTACAAAGGGGATAATTTTCTAGGTGCCTAAATAGACAATCATTTTCATTTTTAGTTCTTATGGAGTATAAGTGCTCATAAATATGTTTTCAAAAGGGTCTCTCAGTTTTCCAGATGTAAAACTGTTGGCATCCTGTCCACACTGCAATGTATACCAGACCCTGTGACCCACAGTTTCCTGTGGCTAGTCTGACCTTCATGGGAGGGTCCTCCACACAGATGTCACTCTCTTCCAAGATGTACCTACAGTAACCACAGGCACCACATTTGAATGTACCTTTAAAATTTAGATTCTCCAGGGCCTTTGGGTGCTCCAGCAAGAATTTCAAGTTGAAATCAGTTCTATACACAAACATAGGAGTGTTACCAACACTCTGGAAAATCTCACTGTTACACCTGAATATCACCCAGTTCTTCTCCAATATCTGTCTCACCTTACTACTGATGTCACTGTATGTTAGAACCATAGATTGAACATATGACCCTTTGTCACAAGGGAATGCGTAGCAAAGGGGTGTACCAAGTACCCCAACCACCTGTGACCTGCTCACAAGTGTTGGTAATCAAGTACCTTTGGTACCCTCTATCTAAAAATAACTGAACAAGAGTTCCCACCTTGTACCTAAAAACCTCCAATTCGGAACACATCTTTGCCACCCTAACCATTTGGCCCTTAACAATGTTTTTCTTTACATGTCCAGGGTGGCAACTTTTAAAATCTAAATAATCGTTTGAGAACGTAGGTTTTCTGTAAATTTTAGAAATAATTTTTTTGTTTTCCACATCTTTACACAATGCCACATCCAAATAGTCAACCCTTTTGTCAGAGTGATTAGATGTGAACTTAAAATAATCACATATGCCATTGAGATAATCTGAGAATTGTTCTTGTCTACCAGGTACATTCTGCAGAATAAAAAGGTCATCTAAAAAACTCAAATAACAGTGCCAATTTTCTTGAAAAGGACTAGTCAAAACATATTTCCTTTCCCAGGAATACATCACAAGATTGGCAAACAATGGGGCACAACTGGCCCCCATTGCTACACCCTTAACTTGTCTAAAGCATTCCCCTTCAAACACAAACCAGTTGTTTTTCAGTATAACCTCCATGACCAACATAATAACTTTTAAAATTTATCCCCTTAAGGAAATTTTCTCTAACAAAGCCTCTTGGAATAATTCCAGCCCTAACTGATGGGGGACAGATGTAAAAAGATCCACAACATCTATCGTGGAAAAACAAAGCAAGTCAGAATAATAATCTGCTTTGATCCTGGAAAGGAAGTCCCACAAGTCTCTTAATATATAATCAATTTCCATCATAGAATTTCTGACCAATCTATCCACAAAGATCCCTAGTGGATAGGTAACATTATTATGGGAAGTAACAGTGAGTCTATAAGGTGGATGTTCAATACTCTTATGAACCTTCGGGATTCCGAATATGGTTGAGATGATAGGATGTTCAGTACTTAAAAAATGAAAGATGTCCTCATTAATACGGCCTTAAAATAAAGAATCTTCTAATAGAAGTTGGATCTTACTGTAAGCTATATTCACCTCATTTCGTGACCCAACTTCGTATGTTGTTCTGATGAAGTCCTGAATTTCCATGGACGAAAGCGCTTGACTAAAGATTTGTATTCATTTTGTATTCAATTATATTCTGTGAAGTATCATTAACCCTGTCCTACTACAGGTGGTTTTGGGCTATTTCCTAAGAGGTATTTGTGTTTTACAAGTTGTGGTTTATCTCACTGGCACACTGTTTGTTTGTAGGTGTATCTGTGTCAGCTGTGTCAGCCTTGTTGTAGAGGCAGAGCCAGGGTGAGGGTACCCTTTACACTCCAATTAAGGCATGTGTTTAAGGTACTGTGTTAGGCAACTGTGTCAACAGAGTACTAAGTGACATACAATTATGCTATACAGATATGTGAACATACCTCTCAACTGTACAGAATTCCTCAAAATGTCATGGTTTTGAGGGGAAAATAATGGAGTGCCATGAATTCATGAGTGGCCCCTTCAAATTCCAATTTTTTTTTTTATTTATAATTTTTCCTTACCACACTGATGTCATCATCCATTGTCAACGTTTCCTGCAACATCATCAATGTGCAGGGCATGGCTAATGACTCATTTTGGAGACAGAAGGTTGAAAACTATTCTGAAAGCTAAATTACATTAAGAAAGCACCAGTTTATCTTGTGATGTCAAAGTATTACTTGTACAATACAAGTATACAAGATACTACAATGCACATTCATTCAATCTCATAATTTATGAAACAACCCTAAGTGCATTGTACCAACCAAATTAGAATTTCAAGAAGAAAAACTGCCACAATCACCTGCAACCACACTTTCATTTCATAACATTGCTCTGTCAAACCTTCTGTACATGACAAACAAGCTGGAAACTGCAATGAAGCATCGCAGTACTTTAAATTAATAACACAACATCCTAATTAAAGAACAACATGCTGTGTGGGTCCATATTCCATCCATTTCACAGTCAAATCAAATCATACCTGAAATTAATTTGAAAAGGAATGGCAACCAGTTTTACCCCTTCCCCCGGATTCATGAAGCTCAGCGCAAGGCCGGTGTAAGGCTTGCGCTAGCCGTGAGGCGTATATATGGAGTAGTAGCGCCATATGCATATTAATGAAGGTGTGCAGCCACCACAGCCACGTGCATAGGAAACGTGCGCGAGTGCATGGAGCGTACCGAAGTTGCGGAGGGAGGCGTGTCAATGTCAGCTGTCGATGAGCAACCTAAACTGCTGAATAGTATAGTCCGCCTGCAGTAATACTTGCACCTATCAGTGTCCGTGGAGACTGAAACGTATACAAAGCATGCAAAATAGTCCCTGCGAACAGAAAATGAAGAAGCAAACACAAATGCACAATAGGGAATAACAGGTCCCTACCCTTGAACAAATGACAGAAAAAAACGCGTGCCCATGGTCCAACATAGTGTTTATAGCTATACCATGTGGAAGTGAAACATATCATATGTTAGGGCGCCGCCAGGAGGTACGTCCAGCCCAATGGAGAGGGTCACCAGCTGACCCATAACGTGAGGGAGGGTACATAGCTGTGCAGATGTGTCCATAACAAAGTACACAAGGAGAAATGTAGATATATGTAGTGACTGTATGTCCGAATCATATCCCACAAGGGATGTAATAGTCACATACAAAAGGTATGTCTGTATCCCACATAACAAATGTGATAGGGAATAGAATACACATGTAAACGAATCAGGAGCATAGAAACAGCTACAACAATAAGGACACATGTAGGCCGAAAGGAACAGTATGACCCGTACCATCAACTAAGAATACCACCTGTCCCACTTTGCGAGCGACAGTACCGCTGCGGCCAGATGTGTCCTGACACAAGCATGTAAACATGACAAATGTGCAGAGATTATAGGACATAATTATCCCTCAGACGTCATGTAATAGTGGCATTAAACAGTTGTTCTCCACACGTATATTACATAAATGTCATAAGAAAAAGAATAAGCCACTGAAATGCTACAAGACTAAAGCTTAGATATAGGCAAGAGTTGTAAGTTCTATCTGCCGAACTGACCATGGGTATGTGTCGGCATGGAAAATGTGTCCACCGCAAATGTTACATTGTGGCCAATTGAAAAGGTGGAAACAGTACCATAGACTGTGGGGAGGCATTGTCCACAACAGTCAGACATGTGGAAGGAATAGCATGGACATCGGAAAGGTGCCATCCCTCCAATGAGTACAACAGGTCTGCAAATCCCGGGAGTCATCGGTAGAAGCCAAACTAGTATGTGACACAGCCGAATGGGTAGTACCCGGGTATACCATCTAAGTAACAAAAGTGAAGTATGGGCGTGTACCTATGTGTGTGAGGTATAGCACGTGGGAAGCAAACATGGCAGGGTAGTCCACACAACCATAAAGGTACCCGACACCTGTAGGGCAGTCAATGTGCTACTCTGGCCGTGTCATGGCCCAACAACAAAAGTAGTGAGCTATCAGATGTGAGTAATTTGCATGTGAGGGGTGGATGGGTAATGGTAAAACCCGCAAAGGCGATACTGTGTTGTATGCAGAAAAGATGAACCAGAGGTATAGGAGGGGGCAGCGGGTGAAGTGGACATAAACACAAACATATGGAGAAACAGCTGCAAGACAAGCAGACAGGCCATAGTGTAGAACACAATCCCACAAACATATGTATCATGTAAATGTGCGATCAAAATGTATAGATATGTCACCGTCACATACCCACAGGTTGGTCCTGATGGAACTGGCCATAACAAATGCAACACACCTGGCTGCATAATGGGCTACCCAGCGTAACCTCCACATCACACATCCCAGCCCCATAACAGAATGTCCACCAAATCCACCCGTACGTGGCCCACTGGTCCGTTGCAGACACAGCTACACATACCGACCCCTACGCATATGTAGTAGGTATTGTCACCCTAGGCAGTGTCAGGATAGCAAACCATGTATTCCCTGCATGTTAAACCCCCTGCACATTTTCATAAAGCCAAAATACATTTCAATATCGTTTCTGTGTGGAATGGTCCAATTTCTGGAATATCCCTTACGGGATAAGTAACCTGTGTAAATAGTAGAATGGGTATGACAACAAGATGTCCAATCCTGTACATATCTGGACACAAGTCAGAACGTGAAGTACAGGTCCAAGACACTGTCCAGACCTGAGTGGTCATGCATAACCCAGTACCCAGGATAAAACACCTTCCCGTGACGCACATGTCCCCACACAAATATGCGGGAGAATATATCGCACACTCGCATAGTGGCAAATGGCAGAAGAGTGAGGAAGACACCCGACATTAACAGGAGAACCCTGATGAAGTGTGAGGGATACCTAGTGTGTGCCGGCATGACCGACCATACCTGACAACCTGTGTGAGCTAGATATCTGGACAGAGCCGTGACTACAAGTGAGACAAAAGTAAAACAGCAGGTACAATATGCAAAGATAGCTGTTAGAAGTTATTCATGTATGTGTAGTCTGAGTACCCAGGAAGTCCACTGGGTGAAGAAGTGCCCAGTAACAGCGGAGGCCCGGGTAGAAAAGCTCCACAAGCAATAAAAGGAAATAAAGGCTACATAATGTTAAAGGTAAAATACAAGAGTAAAAGGCATACAGTCAGGAAATACACATGCATAACATGTGCATAATACAGAAATGTACAACAATGACATACTGGGAGTCAAGTGAGTGTCACCTAAGTCTGGTTAAGCTGGAGGGTAGAGAGGAGCAGGAGTATGGAGAGCTCAGAGGAGTGAGATCTGTAGAATGTATGACAAGTGCAAGCAGGAATATATCCATGTGGATGGATAAACATAGATATATCATAGAATGACAGTTTGCACAATGGCATTAATGTCTGGAGTATGAAGTCTGAAACTCAACTGTCTGCCAGCACGTCCCGACATCTGTCCCTAATGCCGAGCTACTGCTGTGCCAGAACACAACAGCGTATTACAGAGGTTTGTACCATATCACTCAACTGTCCAGATATTCGCAGAATGACCAGAGTGCTGGCTCATAGTGTTGTGTGCCTCCGACAACCTGCATCTGTCTGGTAAATAGGTGTGGATTGACGTCACGAAATAATGAGCATTAAGTATAGCACTCCACATCCCACAGAAGAGTCATGACAATGCAAAACCTAGTATTCTATCAATGTTATAAGCTTGTAAGGAAACTAGTTAAAATGTGTCCCTCTTACTCTCCCCATCATGTAGGGTTTGCGCAGATTTGTTGCTCAAAGAGGTCAAGAGGTATGGTCCGTACATATGTACAGTAACAAGCCATGACATTTGTGTAATGTACAACTGCATACCTGTAGTCACAACATGTCCAAGAAAATAATCCCCGTATGAATGAATACAGGTAATAGTCAAATGTGAATGGGAACCCCCCCCCTCACCGTGGAGTATGGACCATAACAACCCCAACCATAATATGTACAGCCAACAGAATAAGCTTCTGATAGGTGCCCAAACACATGTGTCTATAAATACAGGTAAAATGTTTATAATAGGGAGATGCTCCCTGTCCACATGCTTCATCTGACATTTGAACTCGGCCAGGGAAGTTCCGTTCACCAGGCGGACAAGCCCATACCCAGATCACTACATGAACACCCTGACAATCAGAAACATGTATGTGATACGACGATATGCCCTGGTGTTCTGCATATCCTCGGAGTGATTAGCAATGCAGCTGGGGTCCACAGCAGTAGGCAATACGGAATGTGTAATATGTAGTACCGCGTTTCCCACAGCAGGGGAATGGATGCCTGTGTTGTAAGTGAAGCGGTGAGGCATATGTTGATGTAGCTAAGTACTATGGGTATGCATATCAATGAGGCAGAACAGCAACAGAATACTGTTTCCGGCATCTGTCCAATGTGAATGCAGTCCCGATTGACCTACGACCACTGCAGATATCCCTGTAAAGTGTAATGAATGCGTTCATGCTGTACACACAGTTAAATACGTAAAGGTGAACCATGTGTTTCACACCAGTCCGTAAGCCGGACTACAGATAAGTAAGTTTTGCGGTCAGATGTATGAAAGGCCGCGCAAGCATACATTTATTAAATAGATGTAACCCACAACATGTAAATGCGAGTGTGCCTGTGCGTGTGTGATCCACTCACAGCATAGTAAATGAATGCTGTTTCCCCCACGTTAGATATACATGGCTCAAACTTGTTAACCCTGTAAAGTATGAAACCAGACAAAGGCATGCAAACTACCGGTACAAATAGGGACAAACCCCAGATATGTGCCAGAACAAACATAGAAAGTGGATAGAATAACGGGTGTGTCAGTAGCATGGATTCTCTGAAGGGTATGCAGTCGTAACCTGAACTGCTTGCCAGTATTTCCCAATGTAAGTCTTTAATGAAATGCCACTACATTGCCAGATAGACACAAGGTTATGAAAAACAAACCGAAGATAAAGAGGCAACTAGCTGTACATTCTGCGACAATCTGTACAGTGGAAAGGTATGGTATGGCTATAGATATATGTGTATACACATAATCCACAGACGTAAACCAAAGCAAATTATGAAATGAGGACTGTACATGTATATATGTATACACAACAAACATATGTCCCGTAGATATGACATATGTACATAAATAGGCCACGGCATAGCTAATATGGGTAGACAAACAGACATGCACGAAAGGTGAATAAACCGCTGCTTTCCAAACCATTGGCCAGAAAGTGACAGTCCAGCAAGTTCTACACTTTAAACATGCATATAGGTGTCCATTGCAGGACCCCAAATATTGATCCATACGTAGTGTCAACCGTCATTGATGCAAAATAAGTGACCTCAGCAAATACGATATAGCTGTACATTCAACAGTAGCAGGTGCAAGGGTAATGACACGTGTCGATAGAATGTATGACATACAAACTGATATCCGGAGAGTGGGGAGTGCATATAAGTGTCTCCACACTTTAGTACCGCTCACATTAAACATGTGTAATGGGTACTGTGGAGGGGTGTCAGGTATGGGAATCATGGGTATGCAGAAATGGGCCTAGGTGTTGTTTGGCAGAAATGTATTAGGCCCGCCCCGTGGGAGTGATGTGGGTATAGCACACGCCTATATTCTCAATAATGGGGAAAACCATCCACTGGATATTGCGTAAACCATTGTGGGAATATGTAGGGCCCTATATCAGTGTCATGTAGGCGATTATCATGGATGGACATGCGTACGACCAAGATGGTAACCATACCTGGCAAACTGTCAGAATAATACAGCTGCACTAAGGCATAGTACATGAAATACAAATAGGGACTATATTAGATATACCCCAGACAAAGTCAGAACGTTGATAGAATACTGGCTTTGCCAGGAATATGAATGTTATGAGTGTTACTAACCATGACATAGAAATGTCA
>NC_056727.1:1168670653-1168856127 GCF_019279795.1 Protopterus annectens
ACTGATTTTCTACATCCATCAGTATGTGCATGGCTTTATATGGATGTATTTCTGCACCAGGATCCCAGTTGTACATGTACTTTGCCATCGATGCCTTAGCAAGTGTTTTTCTACATGTTGCTGATAAAAGGGCATATTTCCCTTTATCACAGGCCTCACTTACATCCATAATCATGTCTTTGTCTGTCTAGTGGTGTACTAGGGTTCATGTTACCAGATCGAAAGACCATAATCGCGAATACGAAAAGAGCGATATGTATTGCATGAAAGGCAGAAACACAGAACATCCAAAATAGTGAAAATTTAAATGTCGAAGTGTAATGGTTGGCCTGTCTGCGGTATAGCTCCGTACAGTAAGTGTGCGATAGATCGAACTTTAGGGTTAGGATGTGGGTTAAGGTAAGTGAATAGATAGGTAATGTATGTAAGATTTAGTGCAGTGTTAGAAGTAAGGTTTTATTTAACTGTATGTATGTGTATTATTTATTTTTTTTGGGTGTATGTCTGTAGGGCAAGTGTGCAGTAATTACAGACCTTAGGGTTAGGGAGGGGTTAAGGATAGTGCATAGATAGTTGTGTATGTGGGGTTTAGTGTAGTGTTGGAAGTAGGGTTTTGTTAAATGTATGTATGTGTATTATTTATTTTCTGGGTGTATGTCTGCAGGGGAAGTGTGCGGTAGTTACGGACTTTAGGGTTAGGGAGGGGTTAAGGATCATGCATATTTAGTTGTGTATGTGGGGTTTAGTGTAGGGTTAGAAGTAGAGTTTTGGTGCTTTACTTTAGGTTAGAAGTAGGGCTTAGCTAGTGTATGTATGTGGTTTATTTATTTTGTTTGGGTAGGTAGTATGTAGTCAGTGGTGGGTTGGCTGACTATGACAGTTCATTATTTTATTTTTCGCTGTTTAGTGCGTTTGGGATTTTTGTGGTTCGCATTATAGGTGTCGATGTTTAGGTATTCGCGTAAAGGGTTTGTACCAGAGTCCAAGGTACACTCCCCTTTGTCCTATTACTTTCGATTCAAGTTTACGCAGGGCAGTGCACAGATCTGCTGAAACATGCCTAATGACTGTAATAGATTCATAACCCAGAGGCTCCCTTCACTCTGGAATAAAATCCCAGTCCAGGTTAGGCAGAGTCCCTCATTGACTCTCTTCAAGAGGAATCTTGATGAGTGGATGGGAGATCGTAGGTTTACCCCAGGTATCACTTCTGTGCCACTGTTAGACAGAGGCACAGTATACTAACCTCGAAAAAGGGCATAGCAAAATTAATTTAAAATGGGTGGCGAAAGCCAAACATACTCTGGCTAGGCTTATAAATGCCCTAGGGCAGATAGCCTAGTATGAACCTATGAACCTATGAATTGACAATGACTATGCTTTGTTTAAACCACCCGTTTTAATTAAGATTTGCGTGGTGTGGTGGGTTAATGCAGTTGGCTGTAGGTATGATGGTCTTGGGTTCGAAACATGGGAGAGGTGATTATTTTATACATGTGTCTCACAATTGCATAATCGCATATAAAGTCAATATACCTCTATTTAGCTGTGCATTTTGAAGAATGCCAGGAAGCACTACTTTAAAAAAACATAAACAAAAGAAAAAGGGGCGATAGGAAAGTGGTGAAATGGGGTGCAAGCAGGGAGAAAACATGGTGGAAGGCAGGTAGGGATGTGCAGGAAGGTTGTAGGAGAGAACCATAGCTATCTATTTCTTGTACAGCAACAACTGTGCACTTTGACAGAATTTGTACATGACTTTGAACACCCACCTCTGTAGAGTGGGGTGAGGACAACATAACTGCATTGTCAAGCCTACTGGGCCAAATTACATGTGTCCAGTGGACATGTGTGCAAAATGGAGAGCTGTGAATGGGATGATATTTTTTATGGGACAGGTATCCTTTTTTTTAAGATGAGAGTGGAATGTTGGGGAAGAGACAGAGGTATATGTCAGGGATGTAAGTTGGGTAGGTGAGGATGCATTTTCTGACAGACAATACAGACAAGACAGCAGACAGGAGTAATATATGAAACATGAGGGGGGGTGAACATCTTGGATAGGGAGGGTGTTGTGGAATCCAAGTCCCATGGGTCTCCACAAGGCAGTAGCATGACTCTCATCCCCACCCATGGACTGTCAGCACTGCTCTGTCACTGCCCCAAGGGTGGCAATGGTGGAGGCTGAGCACTGAGGTGAGACTACCCCACGAGGTCAGCCAGTATGCCCTCAATCTAGCACAGGCTGCAGTCAAAGTTATGGAACACTATCCTGTGCACCAGGACCGGCAAATTATCTTGGGTGACTACTCCCCTCCAGCACCACTCCCATGGGGGGCAGGGCCCCATTCCATGGGGAGGTAGTACCCAACACCATGGATATTGCAGGGGCAGTGGAGGGGGCACCACTGGTCTGTGTACCAGATGTGCTGGGACCTGGTGCCATGGCCAGTTGAGGCAAGATAGGTAGATTAACTGGAACCTGCCTACCTTGATGTGCTGTGGTAAATGTGGTATAGCAAAAGGTTAAGGTTAGTTAAAGCAAACCATTGTTAGTATTAACAGCATGGAACATCATTTTAATTAACCCAAACACATTTGAATGTATATTATGTGTAACACAGCATTAAATAACATAACAGTCAGTATGGTGACAGCATGCCAGTAAGAATTAAAGCATAAGGCCAACAACATGGTTAATTTAAGATATGTTAATACTGAATCATAATAACACATAACAATCATATAAAACATTTCCCACAATATAGTTAATTTAACAAAATATGTTAAGATTAAAACATAATAATAGTACATAACAATAATAAATAAATGAAGATAAAGCATGGGGAGAGAGAGAGAAAAACAATCCATTGGTGACATTTGAGATTATATGCCTGGAAACAATGAAATATATACTCTACAGGTGTGCATTGTCAGTTTTGTGTACAGTGTCTACAAATCTCCTATAGCTGATGTGACATGTACATAACTCTCAAGCTGTTTGCATAGGACAGTATGGGCCAAGCAATAACAAATGAAGGTACACAACTACACAGAGTAGCTTCACATAATGTGGATTTATATAACTACCAAGGTGTTCTGTAAGTGGATTTGGTAATTCATTGAATTCCAGGTAATCATTTGTGTTGTAACCCTGCAACAGACAGATTACACATTAGTAACTACAGTATGAGAAATCATGACACTTGAGAGACATGTTTGTACACAGTACATAACCTAGACAGCTGTCATGCCTTAGTTGGCAGGCATGGGAATAGAACCCAATAGTTGTGACTGTAGGGGACAGCTGCAAATACTATGATAATTGACTGCAATAACTTAGTACAGACAAACAAGGAATACAGCCATACTGGACATAGTTAGACAGCTTTATTTCTAAATCAACAATGTTGCTTCACACTGTCTTTGTATTGCTGTGAAATATCTGTGAAGTCCACACACTATATCTGCCCATAACGTGGGCTACTTCAACCATATACCATTTGTTCCTGGGGTGAGTGTAAATGAGGCCATTATGTGACTGATAATGGCCTTGAGACAACCTTGTACTATACTCTGGGTTGAACAATACATGTTACAGGATATTCATACTGCATTCTTGAACTATTACATGCATGCATGGAATACAACTGTACTGCACATATTAAAACACATTTATTTATACCTCAACAGTGCTGCTTATCAATATATATATCAGAATTCCACACACAATATCTGCCCGTAGAGTGGGCTACCCCACCCATATACCTTTATTACCTGAAGTAGAAGGAACAGTGAGCATTATGTGTGACAGATATTAGCATGGAGACAGCCTTGGCATGTACAATGAGTTAAGCAATACAGTTTGCAGGCCATTAGTTTTGCATTCTACAGCTATTACAGTGTTGCACTTGACTGCAGCAACTTTTCCATAGACAAGCAGTGTATACAGCTCTACTGCAATAGTTATGACAACACAATCCTGCTGTACACCATTTTGCTTACTGTTACTGGTGTTATTTATCGTTTATTGCAAAACAGTTGTTATTGTTCATTTATTGCACTACAGTTCTACTTGCTCATTTATTGCACTACAGTTGTACTTGTGTATACTTTATTGCAATAACTACTTTACTCTTTTCTGCTTATTGCACTACAGTTAGCATTATAAATCTGTATTTTGATTCAGATTAAATTACAAAGTACGTTAAAGTACAAACATATTATGACTGCTACAGAATAGACACCCAGGACCTACTGCACAGGCTGTAACTCTACCCATTTATCTACTTAGATATTATAAACAGTAGTATACCTTCACATATACTACTAGGCTCCTTCTTAGCATTGCTGAGCACAGTGCTGCACAAAGCAAACATGCTTAAATTGACCTAAAAATAAGGAATTAATTACATCCAGTTTCTATTTTTACATGTCTGGCAGGTGTCTGCTATATATGAATAAGTGCCACTTAGCTTTGCAGCATACAGCGCCACATAAACTGCAATTCTAAAAAAAGAAAAGAAAAGAAAAAAGAAAAAAATAGAATGACAATTTAATTATGATAATTAATTACATCTGGTTTCTATTTTTAGATGTCTGGCGGGTGTCAGCTGTCTATATGTGAGCGCAACTTGGCATTGCTGCACTCCACACCGTGCCATGCAAATATACAGAAAAAAAACCTAAGAATAAGAAACTAATTAAATATAAATTACATACTAAAAGCATTGCAGGGACCCTCATCCTGTACATAACACCTGCCCAGGCATCTACAACCACTGGTAGCTGCTATAATTCTCCTTAGACAGATTCAGTATACCTGTTCCTATGCTATCCCTTGGCAATGAACCATCATTAATATGCTTGGCATGCTGCCAAGGGGGAATCATGGCTCTACACATTGCCTACACAGATTTTACTAAATCCCAGGGATAAATCTTTGTCTGTGCAAATATGGGAAATACCCCTCAATGATTGTATTTAATACCCTGTTTTAAGGGATCAAATCCCTACAGGTTTTTGTTGCAAGATAACAAAGTTGATTAAACAGCAAAAAAATTAAATTTAAAGTACTTTTTTCCAAATTGTTTTCACTTTATTGTTTGCGTGCCATTTCACATTGCACTCCATCGACTGGCTGTGATCAGTAGCAATGTAAAGACTGACACATTTTCTTTGAACTGCCATCAATAATGCAAATAAGCCTGACATCGTCGTGTTTTCTTCAGCAGTCTGGACAATACTGAGTAAAGAAATTCAAACTATCACTCACATATCTCTGTGGCATAATGTGTAAATATATTAAGCCTCGAGAAAAGTATAGGTGATGGAGGGTTCAAAACATGTTCCCAGATCATTTTACTAAGGGAGGTCATAATACATTTTGACACTCATTTTGGTTTATGAATGTGTTAATGTGGGAAACTCACTAAGGTCATTATTGACTAAAAGTGACAGACAGAGGCGGATCCAAGATGGCCAAGTGAAAGCAGCTTCTTTTTAAATCTCCATAAAATTATTATAAAAGACAGGAAATTAGTTCATTTATTAAATAAATTTTTACTTAGTCTTATAAGTAATTATATAATCTTCTCGCTTCCTGACTTTAAAGAGGTTTCATAATCATTTTCCTGTCAAGATTATCTGGATACTGAAATTTCAACTGAAAATGAGCAATTCCAAGCACTCTCAGACTGAAGTTTTGCTGAGAAAGGATCGGCAACAAATTACAACAACCCTGCAGGAATTATCTATGAAAATGGATGGGTTTCATGACAATCTAGAAACCTGACAGAAAGTTGTTTCAAACAGACTGAGGTTTCTAAAGAAATGTTACAGCAACACCAAAACAATCTTTGAAATGGAGAGTGCTATAAATGACTTTAGTGGCAGGCTGAAAGGAAGAAGTACAAACTGACTTTTTATTAAAAGAGAATACCTGGCTCTTAAATAAAATAGATGATCTAGAAAATCGAGAGAGGCAATGCAACATAAGAATGTTTGGCCCTCCTGAAAAATCAGAAGGTGGGGACTTAATTTATTTTCTAAACTCTTGGTTTACTGAAGTTTTAAAGCTTCAGGAAGGGTTCTCATATAATATTGAAAGAGTTCATCGGATCACAGGCAAACTTATTCCTTCTACCTCAAATTTACCTCTGATGTCTATAATTGATAAGTTTTTATCTTATTTAGAAAAATAATTGATTCTTAAATCTGTATGAAGGAAGGCTGCTATAAAATATAAACAAAATATTATCAGATTTGATAATTATTACTCTCCTAAGACCATGGAACAGAGGAAAAGTTGTTGGCCACTTATGAAAGCTGTACGAAAACATGGCATAAAATCTCAGATCTTATTTCCAGCCAAAATAAAAATTCAACTATCAAATGAAACAAGAACCTTCAACAATCTAGAAGAAACCTCTTTCTTTGTTAAAAACAATAATCTACTACCTATAACTGATAAAATGGATTTGACCACCACTTCTTCTTTAAAAAGAACATCTGTTAAAAACTTGTGGTCTGAGATGAAGAAACAAAAAACTGACTCAATACCATCTTCATCCAATAAAACTTCAAAACACTCCAGCATAAAACAAGGAAATAATGAATTCTTTGACTTATTTCTTCAGTCTGTTTCAACAAATGTTTATCTGTTTAACCTTTTTATTGCTATAAATATCAGCTTACAATACTGAAACACTCAGTGAAGTGATTTACTATGAGGGAACACCTCAAACTTTTTTCATGTGAAAGAAATAAAACACAGGTTCTTCTTCACGCAATATTAATAAATCTCCTAAAGTATCTGCTTTAAAAATTACCTATTAATAGTTTAAACATTGTTTTCACTTGTTTTATTAACTCACATTTAGGAGAATATCATTTATTCTCTACAGCCCAAGTATGATAACATCATTTAAATTAAATATGTTTTTCTTAATTGTTGTTTTTTTATGTTGCCTATAGCTGCATGGTCATTTAATAACTTCCCTGACTTCCTTGCATTCTGTAGACATTATTAGTTTTTAGATTGTCTTATATACTTATTGCAAATTTAATCTTTTGATAAACATTTAATTTTGCTTCTCTGTTTTATTGGCTTATTTGTTTGCTTGGCATTCACAGTGTACATTTGTTGATTTTTTTTAAACTTTGTGTTGATGCGTGCAACGTCTGGCTGTGGTGTGTCATTGTTCTCCTTTTGCTGGGTGGTATTAGATGCCTTTGAATTCCCTCAGATGGTATTGATTGCTTTACTATAAATTAATTAATGTTAACCTTATTATTTGATATGATAGTATGTTTTAGACATGTTTTCCTACTAATGTGGTGCTTTGCTTTACAATGACCTTAAATTGTTGCTATGGCTTTCTTGGGTTTCTTTAATGTGGAGGGGCTTTGGTTAGTTTGTATAGAGGTGTGACATCTTTCCCAGGTGATATAGTGTCCCATTTTGTATACTTTGTGTGTTTCGAGTGATTGGTCTTCGGTCTGGTATCCCTGGTGGTATGATGATCTTGTAATTTTGTTCTTTCTTCCCTTTAGTCTTTAATTGGTTTCTATTAAATAAAATCCTTCCCACCTTTGAACTACTTCACTTACTTTTTTCTGAGTTTGTTATTTTGGCAACTCATTCTCTTGTTTCATCATGTCATCAAGAGTTTGATTGCAGTGCTGATTACTTCATTAGTATTGAACCACCTCAGTCTGCTCATATGTTGCTTTTTGTCTCTGTTTGAAAGAGATGCACTTGTACAAATTTAGCTTTTTTTCGGTGCATGATTAATACATCAGCAGTATACCAGAATTTGTATTAGTGGCATTTAATGCCAAAAGAAGAATTTTTTTTTTCTGAAGGGGAGAAAAATAAGTCATTCAGTCATTCTGCTGAAAGGAATTGTTAATATAGCAAAAAACTATATTCATATACTTGCTGTATAATACAAATAAGTGCTTTCTTTTATAACTGTGCATGGTGATTATATTCAAATGCTTATATCTGACAGTGTTTGACTGCATGTTATTAACAGTTAACACTGAATACAGCTACTGTAAAACAATAAGCTTCGCTATAAAAACTATGTGTGTAATGAAAAAATAATGTATATTTAGTACAATATGGATAATCTGTTTATATGAGTCACAGGAAGCACTGGAAATGCTACTTTGCTTTATCTAGTCATTTAATAGATACTTACAAAAACACTCAGTCCCAGTTAATTCTTCACAATATTTCTCTATGTCTGTAACCGCAGAGTCAACAGACGTCTTGACAGCCATAGAAAACATACAGGGAGACATGCGTACAAAATGTAAACAAAACGCCTTGCCTGTAAGCAAACCTGTCATGTGAGCTTGTGCTTAGCTTATATGAAATAAGGGCAAGCTGATTCCAAAACTTAACATATACGACAAGTTGAATGGGGAGAATTGTATATATCATATATTGATATTAATACAGATGTAGGTAAGATAAGAAGGTAAACAGAGAACATGTAGTTAGTTAAAACAAGCTAAATGTGTTTATACTACAAAGAAGCTTTTAAGTAGAAATACTTTTATATACTGACATAACAATAATTCTCTTCACATTTCCTGATTCATGCACATCAATAAAAATGGACATGCTATGAAAGAACGTGAGAAGGGCTTGAAGCAAAAGAGAGGCAAGGGGAATAAATATGATATAAATATTAATAGCATGTAGAGATAAGATAGCAGCAAGAACAGTGGCTGCATTGGGGGTTATTTGCATTGCCTGTAGTTATTAAATATGACATGTTTACACAGGGAATGTATATATGATTACAGACACTACTGCTGTAGTCTTTACTTCATTATGCCTAAGCAAGAGGAAATGCACTCTATAGCTGCCATGCCATACACATCAGAAAGTGACATGTCTTAATATTTGTTGTCATTTGACAACCATAGAAAAGGTGTATATTACCTTGAGACATGCAATAGATAGGCATGTTTTGTAAATTCATATAAATCCTAAATAATAATATAATAATACTTAAATTACACAAGCGACAGATGACAATACATATCTGCTGACATTGCATAATTCAAGGTCTTTGTTTATAAATGTTCATTCACTATATGATTTTGATGGACATGCTCAGTAAAAATTACAGTAAACACTGCCATACCAACATGTAAGCATCAAAAACACACAAGAAAGTGTTCAAACATATGCCTAATCACAAATTATGATGATCTTGTATTATGACATATTGTCAGAAATGTTAAGTAAATCCTCATATTCTATAAAGTTCTGTAGTATAAAAAAAGAGTTACATTAATATGTAAAGGTCTGGATGGAGACATGCAATACAGAGTATTATTATTTGTCCAGCTTCTGTCTGTATCTTTAGAGCAATGTCCATCATATAGCCTGTGACCGAAAATCCTATTACTCTTTAGTACAAAACAACCACAAAACTAACCCTAAAAAGTTCTGGAATAGCATCTCTACCCTCCTCCACCCTGGCAAAAATGTAAACCTATGCCCTGACCCTTACACCTCTGACCTCTCCTTAGCTATCCAATTTAACTCCTTTTTTATCGACTCTATAGCTAAACTCACTGCATCTTTTATAAATAATATACCTAGCCCACAATCTCCTATCTCCCCTAATTCACCCTCCTCGAGCAACAAAACTTCTCAACTCCAGCCTTTCACTCTCCAACTTGTTCCTATCTCTACCATAAAAAAACTCCTACATAATTTTAAGCCATGTTCAAATGCCCCTGATGACCTTCCATCTAACTTCCTTATGCTAACTGCCAATGACATAGTCTTACCCATCTCCATCCTAATAAACTGGTCAATCCAAGAATCCTATGTACCAATACTCTGGAAGAAAGCCTTTATCACCCCCCCCCCCTTCATAAAGGGGGAAACAATACTGAAATCTCTAACTTCTAGCCAATTGCCATTCTCTCCACTATCTCAAAAATCTTAGAAAAATGCATTTGTCTACAACCACTACACTACCTACTTGATAACCATCTGCTTACCCCCACACAACATGGTTTCAGGCCTGGACACAGCACCACCACCGCTATACTCTCCTTCCTCGAAACTTGTCAATTTGGCACGTGACTCTGGCAGTATTGTATCTACCCTCCTTTTCGATTTATCCAAGGCCTTCAATACAATTTCACACCACCTCCTCTTGTCTAAACTCTCTCATCTTAACATATCCACCTCCTCTATCAACTGGTTCTCCAGATATCTCTCCAATAGGCAGTAATCGGTCAAGTGGAAAAACTGTAATTCCCTTTTCCTTAACACCCACACTGGAGTAGCACATGGGTTCATATTAGGACCTCTACTATTTAATGTATTTATAAATGAATTCCCTAGTATATCCCTAATGCCAAGCTCGACTCTGTGATAATCTGCTCTGCTAAAACCCTCCCCATACTACAGAAACTAACCCAAGAAGCCTTCCTATCAACCGAGAACTGGATGTTAAACAATCATCTAGCAGTAAATGCTTCTATATTCAAAATTATGATCTTCACCCCCTCAAAGTATACTAAAATTGACAAAACCTCTTTCTCCATATCTAGCCAAAACAAGACCCCTATAGAAATCATATCCCATACAAAGCTACTAGGTGTCACTATTGACAAACAGCTTACATTTGACATGCATCTCCAAACAAATATAAAGAAAACCCACCAAAACTAGGCCTATTCTACCATCATAACCACTTCCTTACTCCCTCAACCAAACTTGTTCTTTCTACCACCCCTACCTCATACCATCCCTTTTGTATGGTGTCCCCTCCTTACTAATCTCCAATCAGATCTAAAGACTAAACTGCTATAACAAAATCTCAAAGTTTGCCACTGGTGCCAAATTCTCTACTCATCACTGTAATTCCCTTTGCAAACTAAAGTGGCTTGAATTAACCCATCATCTCTCCTTCATCTAACTTTCTTATGCACATAAACCCATCTTTAAACCCTTTATCTGCCCTTCCCTTGAATCCTCCCTCCAGTTGCATCAACCTGAAAGACTACTCAGGTCAAACAATCAAAACCTGCTTGAAGCACACAAACCTGCTCGAACTCCAGGCAAATTCCTTTTGTCCTTCTCTCTGTCCCGACTCTGGAATTCCCTTCCTCCACAAATTCATACCACCAACAACCACTCCACCTGCAAAATCTTACTCCATTCCCATCACTCATCCCTCTGGGAATGCTCCTGCTTCCAACCCTCCTGACTCTCCTCTACTTAACCATATCCTACCTATATCTCTTCTCTAATTTCTCATAACTCTGATCCCTCTCCCTCTCCTCTACTTCTCCACACCCTGCCTACCTCTCTTTTTAATTTTCACAACCCTGATCCCCCCTGCCTAGGTTCCTACCTAATTTTGCACCTATATCTATGCTCCTTACTTCTTCCTTCTATACCTATATCTTCACTCTACCTATTAGTTGTTAATGTCCCTCTTCTCTGTTTCTTGTTTCTTTTGTACTCTGACTTGAGAAGTTCACTTGTGTAGACTATGTAAATATATATATATATATATATATATATATATATATATATATATATATATATATATATATATATAGTACCGCTGATTGCCCTGTAAAAGCATTTATACTATTATTTATTTTGCTAGTACATCTCTTATTTCACTGTATACTATAAACTTTACAAATTTTGTATACTTTGTAACATTTTGTTGGTGTGTTTAATTGCTTTATCAGTTGTTTAACCTTGTTGGAGCTTTTCTCCCAGGACTCCTATGAAAACAGGCTCCTTTGGCCAAATGGACTATCCTGGTAAACAAACTGTTAAATAATAAAATAAATAAATAAAATAAGTTCTTGGCAGTAGAATTTCCTCTAATAATATTAATTTACAATCTACAATATGTTATGTACAGTAATAATAACTTTATATGCAGGGGTTACTATGGATTTGTCTGTTTACTCATTTAAATAAATCCAAATTTAAAGTCTTGCTTTTAGTATAATAGATTCATTTAATTTATTATTTTGAATGTTAATATTATATAAGTATAGTTATTTTCTTATCAATATCAAATAATTAATATTATTCATATTCTTTGAATTTATATAATGGTTTCTATCTTTCTCATATAATCACATGGCTCTATTACAGGTATATGTTGTTCTGTATGTTTGTGTTGGTTAGTCTAATAGCTTGTTTACGTTGTTTTTGTTGTTGCTATTGGACTAGGAATTGTAATAATTCCATGTTGGATATTAATTTATGTTATTTGCGAATTCATTATATATTTTATTTTTTTCTATCCTTATCTAATTTTTATGGCCTGGTTTACACAATATTTAGCTATAAAAGCATAACATATATTGAAAATATTTGCAAATATCAGATTATCTATACTCTTAATTGTATTATTAATTATAAATAAACAGTAATCATTTAAATGGATGCACCCATATTATCTATAAATGTTAATGGATGGAATAATCCAAGGAAAAGAAGAAACTTAGTACATTATCTAAAGAATAAATACAATTCAAGTTGTTTTATTGCAAGAGGCTCACATCAAACATTCAGAAAATAAAAAAAAAATTGAAACCCAAGGAAATTTACAATTTTAGCTCAGTCAAATTTTAAAAATAAAAAAGAGGTGTCATGATTCTATGGAAAAAATGCTACAGTATGTCTTCAAATTATATATAAATATGAAGATCAGGAAGGTTTGTTAACTTTTATAATATATACATTGAATAATAGATTATGGACTTTAGTTAATCTTTATTAGTTTTCAAGTTTAGGCCCAAATCTTGCTAAAAAAATCTGGATATAATTTTTGATAAATGTAATGGTAATTTAATTAAAGGAGGGCATTTTAATTGTTTTCTAAATGAATCAGATACTACCAATAAAAAGAAACAAAGATTAACCTCTACAGTTAAAGTATTATATAACTGGACAGAAGCTCTTAACTTAAATGATACCTCTATTATGAAAAAATCTAACTCCTTATTATTCTCCCATCAGGATTTTAAATATTATATAACTGGACAGAAGCTCTTAACTTAAATGATACCTTTATTATGAAAAAATCTAACTCCTTATTATTCTCCCATCAGGATTTTAAATATGGTCCACAGATTAGAATAGATCATGTACTAGTTTCATATGATCTCTTTTCAAGTATATCATACATTGCTATAGTTTCCTGTCCTATTTCAGATCATGATGCTCTTGTTTTGAAAATTCATACTAATACTAAAAGAGTGTCTTTAATAACAAGAATACCTTCCTACATAACTAACTAAACTTAAAGATTTTAAACCTTGGATGAATTCAACATTTACTTAATTTTTAGAATTCAACAACACACCAGATGTAGATAATATTATGATATGGGATTCAGTAAAGGCCTATATGTATGGTAAAATATTAACCTGGTATAAAATAAAATTAAAGAGTGGGATTCAGAACTCTAAAATATTCAAGATTGTCTAGTAAAGGCCAAACCCAAGGATTTTAAAAATAAAGTTAATGGACAAGAAATAGAAAAAATTAAATAAAAAATATTTTGACATTTTAACTGATCAAACAAATTTGGCTTTTGAAAAATCAAAATTAAACTCTTATTCATTGTCGCCTAAATATATGCATAATCTTTCTAGGAGAGCTAAGATTCAAGTTATCCACAAGAAAGCACCACAAAGACTCAGACTAACTCGAAACTGCAACTTTAATGAAATACAATAACATGAAGCACTTTTCGTCCAGTAGCTTCACCAGACTTCTTCAGACAAATCTTTCAAACAAATTCACTGTGTAAAACCACTCCTTTCTAATTAATTAATTAATCATCTGCACCCAATCAAGACCTATTAACATTACTAACTACCAAACATCATAAACTTACACATTGTAATTTAAAATACTAAACAATCCTATTCTAATCATTTCTATTTTACTATAAATATTTAAATAAAACCACCCTTACTACAAATCCTTTTCTAAACTTTAAATACCTGTACCAAAACATAATTGTATTATACAAGACTTTACTACTATTTTTTTTAAACTTGGCGTATTACACCTTGGTTTTGAATACTGCACACTTGTATAAAAACTACATATGTATAAAAACTATACATTTATAAAAAGAATACATTTGTAAAAAAAAATTTACATTTATAATAAAAAGAGAGAAGAAAGCGAAGGTGAAATTTGAAAAAGAAAATAACCAATCACCAAAAATCCATTGCCAACAAGAATTTATCTTGTAAGACTCCTTAGCTTGAGTATACTTAAAATGGACATGACCTCATTAAGTCCTGGCCACCTACTAGTATCTAAATGCAATTGCCACAACACCTCATGTTTTTCTACAAGTAAACTAGTAAACCCACCTCTATCATCCTCTACTATTTGGTCGATAACCCTAAACTTAAATGTATGTCCCTGGTTAACCATTGCATGTCTAGCTAAAGCATTTTCGTTTTTTTGCTTTGATAATACTAAGGGTATGTTCATATACTCTCTCCCTTAATTTTCTGTCTGTCTTGCCCACGTAAAATGCAGGGCAAGACTGACACTGCACTAGATATACAACTGACTTACTATTACAGTTGTATTTCCCGTCGACTTTGTAGGTTTTATCTCTTATAGAGAAAGATAAGCCTGCCGACATATGTCTACACATACTACAAGTCTCACATTTGAACATACCTTGTGTACGTACAAATCTCTTCTTACTTTGCTCATCCAGGATCTTTAGGTTTTTACCTCTTTTAAAAATTGCTGAGAGTCTCACTCCCAATTTGCTCAAAAGTTCTTTGTCCATAGAAAAAAATCCTCCAGTTCTTTGTAATAATTTCTCTTATCAAGTAAGCTTCACTACTAAACTGAGTAATAAAGCTTAACCTGTAGTCACTAGACCTAGAAGGTCCACCAATAGGAGTAATCCCAAAGGGATCGTAGGTAATGCCAGAACTATCTATATCTACTGTTCCCCCATGCTGACATAAAATAGGTTTATATATACCTTTAAACCTTTTTTTCTGTACTTCGTTCATGATGTTCTGAACAAAGTCACTAGGGTACCCTCGATTAAGGAACACTTGTTTCAACAGTTCACACTCAACAACGAAGTGGGTATCCAATGAAATCATCCTGGCTGCATGTACTAACTGGCCCTTTACTACCAACTTTTTCTGGTGAAGGGGGTGTGAACTAGTAAAATGTAAAATCATATTAGAATAGGTCTTTTTATGATAGATACTAGCTATATAACAACATAAACTTTCGTCCTTCACCAGAAATACATCTAAGTATGTAATGCTTCTGTCCCCAAAGGAATTAGTAAACCTCAAAAAGTCAGTCGTACCATTAAATGCTTGGACCAGGTCATTAGCAGCCAGGGTATCACCTCTAAACAACATAAAAATGTCATCCAGGAACCTAGTATAAAAACAAATGTTCTTCATAAATTCTTGGTTATTGAAAATGTAATGGGCTTCCCAGTGGGCCATCATCAGGTTAGCCACACTGGCCCCACAAGGGGATTCCATTGCTACTCCCACTTCTTGCAAATAATATTCGCCATCAAGAGTAACAAAATTTTTATTCAAAATTCAATCTAGAAGTTCTTCTACTATCCTAATTTTGTTACTTGGAGACCCATGAAACCTCATCCTCTCCATAACCCCATAACGACGTGGGGATCAAATATTTATAGTAAAATAGAAATTATTAGGATAGGATTGTTTAGTATTTTAAATTACAGTGTGCAAGTTTATGATGTTTGGTAGTTAGTAATGTTAATAGGTCTTGATTGAGTGCAGATGATTAATTAATTAATTAATTAGAAAGGAGTGTTTTTATACAGTGAATTTGTTTGAAAGATTTGTCTGAAGAAGTCTAGTGAAGCTACCGGACGAAAAGTGCTTCATGTTATTGTATTTCATTAAAGTTGCAGTTTTGAGTTATTCCGAGCCTTTGTAGTGCTTTCTTGTGGATAAAGTTAATTTTTTCATATACTAAGATTCAATTTAAATTTAATAATCTTGTAGATATTAGAAATGAAAAAAAGTACAACAGATATTGTTGAAATTCGTGACTCTTTTAAATTTCATTATACTGATTTAAATAATATAAATACTCAAACACATACCTCTATGCTCAATTATAATAATCTTAACATTAACAAAATACCTTCAAGCTTAAAAATAATTTAAATCAAGCCATTACTTATAAAGAAGTTGTAGATAAGATTAAAAAAACTAAAGCCTAATAAATCTCCTGGAATAGATGAGTTAATTTTTGAAATATATAAGCTTCTTCCCCTTAATATTCTATCCTTTTTTTCATAAAACACTTATTAAAATTCAATCTAGTGAAAAGATCCCTCCCTCCTGGAAATATTCTTTAATTTTGTCGATATTAAACGAAAATATGAATCCTCTAAATTGCTCTTCCTATAAGACTATTTCACTTCTGAATAATGATTACAAGATTGTTATATCTATCTTTACTAACAGAATAAAACTACCCATAGCTCAAGTAATAGATTTAGATCCAGCAGGTTTTATATATCAAAATGAAACACGTGATAACATCAGATGTATTTTGACTGTTATAGATTATATAAGCAAAAACAATGTTAAAGCACTATTAATTAGCTTACATACTGAAAAAAAATTGAGTCTTTAAATTGCAATTATTTATTTAAAAAATTATAATTATTTGATTTTCTCTTAAGTTTTATTTCATTATTAAATAATATATATAAAAATAATTTAGCATATGTTAAAAAGGCCCTTTTATTTCTTAACAAATTCCTCTAATTAAAGACACTAAAGGTTGCCCTCTTTCTCATATTCTATTTGCACTAGTTATTGAAGTTATTGCAATTTTAATCAGACAAAACCAAAGCATCAAAGAAATAGAAATTTCAAATTCTTATTCTTCTAACATTATGTTATTTGTTCATGATATTCTAGTAACTTTCTAACTCAGAAACAACTCTTTCTGAACTTAAATTTGTAATAGAACCTTTTCAAGCCATTTCTGCTCTTCATTTCCAAGATAAATTTAAGTTTATAATATTACATAAAAAGAAGAAATATTCCACTTAGGCAAACAACATAATTGGCGTAAAGGGTAATTCTGTAGAATAGTTAGGTTTTAAACTACTTTCTTCCATAGAAGAAATAAAAATTGTCAGCTATGATATTATTAATATAACAGAAATCTTATCTCTAAGTGGAATAAACTTATCATTTTATTTGAGGATAGACTGCAACTAATAAAAAATAATTATTTTCCCAAAATAATATGCATAATTCAATTGGTGTCTCTTTTTCCACATAAACAATGCATTACAGAGATTAATAATTTTCTTTTAAATTTTCTTTCCTACCCTCATAAGCATAGAATCATTCTTTCTCATCACATAAGATCTTGGAACCAAGAGGGTATACATTTTCCTGATATAGAATCTTATGTAAAAGTCTCACTTTTTAAAATTTTATTAAATTGGATTGATCACAATTATAATTCAATTTTAAAAATTTTGCATTTAAATCTTCTAGGAAATCAGAATATTAATCAATCCTAATACATTGTATCTAGAGCAAACAATGCATCCTGGCATTATCTTTGTAACATAATGCAATATAAATTAACCTGTCACACAGATTCATGATATTTAAACTTTTTTAATATAATAACAATGTACTCTTGAATTGATATTAAAATTTGATTTGAGTCTCTTATTCCTTTCAATGCTACAAACATTTCCACAATAAAATTAATGTTCAATTGTCAGAACTTTGGGAAATGAAGGGATTTGATTGTTGGCATTATTGTATTAAAGATTTGAAACCTAAAGAAATCCACTATCTTATATCTGAATATAATTTAAACTCTCAAGATTAGTTCTTTTTACATAACTTGAAGATTTACACTAATGATTTATGTATATATATATATATATATATATATATATATATATATATATATATATATCAAATTCTTGCTATTAAGTGGAACCTAAACTTTTCTATTTACTATATGAAATTTTATACAATAATAAAAGAATAGACAGCTTAATTTCTAAACTTTTTAAATTTTTTATTGAATATAAAACCAATTTAAATGTAAAATGTTGCAATCATATTACTTTGGGCAATGCATCACAATTTAATTCCTATAATAAATCACAATTATCTTCCATTAAACACACATCATGGTCTCAATGCTGGCACATTTTCACCTGGAATTTTATGAACAGGGCTTTTCTAACTCCCAATGGAATGTTCAAATAAATGGAAATGACACCATCTCATGTTGGAGATTTTCACAAAATTGTAAAGCTGATTGGTTTTATATATATTATTCCTGTTCTTCCCTGTCTTTAATTTGATCTAAGAAGAATTTTTGCAAGCATTATTTTCTGACTATTTTTCTTTATCAAAGCTTCTAATATTATTTAACATAATAGATAAAAATGATATCGTGAATATGAATTATAATATTCTATGGACCATTGTGGCTGTTGCAGGCAAAAGCATTACAAAGAAATGGAGAATAACTACTCCTCCATCATTTGAAGATTTTCTCTTGTTTTTAAAGGAAACAGCAGTAAAAAAAACAAAGTAAAAGAATTACGAATTTATTCTAATACATTTTCTAATAGCCCTTGGAGTAAAGTGATTTCCCTTATTGGCCTATATTTGAAGAATAATATTATTAATGACTGAATTAACTGATGGGAGCTGAGAAAATTTGGAGCTGTAATCTTAATATTTACGATTGGGCCTCTGTAAATACTGTACATAGTTTGTGTTGATTGTCAAGAATTAACCATATTATTTGCAATTTAAGTTTACTGAATTTGATTATTATTTATTTGTTAGAAAATAAAAGTCTCTTGGTTTAAAAAATAAAAGAGACAGATAAGTAATTTTAAATTATTTCAAGATTAATTGTGTGTGTTATGTGAAAAATGAAAGCACTTCTACTGTTCCCTTTGCCCTTCTCCATTCACATGCCATTAGGTAAAGGTCTGATATTGTGAGATATACATGATAGTATGGATTTGACAAAGAGATGAGAGATGGTTGAATGCATCAGTGTAGCTCCGCTCATTGCTAGATATACACTGTGATTCTTTTCATGTTTCTTCAGATTGTTATACCAAAAAAGTTTTGTGAATGCTTCTGATAAATATTGTCATCTGCATTTGTGCACCACTTTGCAGTGTGACTGTCCTTTCACACCTTAAAGAAAAAAGTGAAAAATTTAGTTTAGGCTATGTTGCCACACCAACCTGATGGCGTTATGTAGCTGTCAGCACTCTGGACAGTACTCAGTGAAGAAAATACACATGACAGGTAATTTTGTATGTGGCACAAGGAATAGGTATAGTGAGCTTAGAGAAAAAGGACAGCTGATACATGGTTCAAAACCAATTAACTGGTAACTTTACAGAGGGGTTGTCTGAATACATATTTAACCACAGTGTGTGATACCATTGTGTTGTCCTTTAAAAAGCAACTCTTTTCACTATTGCTAACAACATGTGACATTTTAACTGTCTATGTTCACATTATTTATCATTTACTACAAGCCTGATAATGTGTTCAAAAAGTGCATTTCAAATATTGCAATGAAATGTGAGAAGGAAAAATGTGTCACTTGAATTAATTTCTTTCTCTGGTCATTGCTACATACACTCATTGATTGTATGCATTTTGCTCTATTATATATTTTCTTCGAATGACTTTTCCATTTGCTCTCTGCTAAGCACTGAGCAAACATTGTTCACATCCTAAGCAAAAAAGTGAAAATTTTAGTTTAGGTTACATTAAGTAGGGCAAACATACCTAGAATTGGTGTACAGTCCTCAGAACCATGGATAGTAATTACTACAGAGAATACACCTGACAGACACCTAATCTATGGCACAAGGTGTAAATGAAGTGAATTGAATGAAAAAAGAAACATGATATATTGTTCAAATCCTGTTTAGTGATCACATTCCAATTATTCACAATATGTAATTTTTTTATTAATTTACATTTGCTCTTCTCTTGGCAGGGTGCAAACATAGTTCAATACCTAAGGAAAAAATGAAAATGTAGTATAGGATGACAACACTTTATGTAGGGCAAACATGCCTAGCATTATTGTGCTTCCAGAAGCACTCTGGATAGTAGTAAGTAAAGAAAGTACACCTGTCATGTAACTTTTTCTGTGGCTCAAGCTGTAATTTAAGTGAATTTAGAGAAATCTGAATCCTGCTTAGACACCACATTGTAATTATACGGTATGTTTTTTTTTTCATTTTAATTTGCATTTCCTCTCTGATTGACAGAGTGGAAACACAGTTCGCTACCAACATTGAAAAGTGAAATGTTTAGTTTAGTTTAGGATGACTTATGTAATGCAAACACACCTGGCAATGGTGCACCTTTCCTAGCACTCTGGACAGTCTTAAGTGGACAAAATCCACCTGTTACATACCGATCTCTGTGGCACAAGATGTAAGTGCCATGAGTTTAGATAAAGAACACAGCTGGATTAAGGTTTTGAATCCAGCTAGAAAATACTTTTACAAAGGGTGTAAGAATCCATTTCTCATAGTGTTTTGATTAGGGTATAAAACATAAGAATGGTATAATGTTAAACATGCTTCTTGCAAGCAATATATCAATAATGTTTGCATAAGTAAACTTTTATATTTAGCATATATCAGTGTTTTGGATATAACCTCAAGCTAATATGTGGTCAATTTCTTAAACATGACAATGATGGTATTTAATTCAGAAATTCACTTGCATATGTATGATAGGCATAATACTTCTGTTATATAATTCTCATGACTCATCACATATTCTAACTATTTGCTTTGGACAGTTATGTCTTGTGAAGTATGTATCTAATATATCCCAACCTGTATTACTCAGCTCATTCAACTGCTTCTATCCGAAATATACTTAGAAATAGATAGGAATGAATTCCCAGGACTAATTAAAATCACACACATACTGACATCTCTGAAGTGTATCTCCATTCATTCTGAAATTAGTGTATCTCTAATTTCCATGTTTACAAATTAGTTCTCCTGTGACAATCTGAATTAATAAGTTAACTTGCATTTGTTGCATGTTTTATCTCATGGGCTTGATTTCCAACTGAAACAACAATATTTTAACATTGTGTAAGTCCCAATATCACAATATGTCACAATTAATCCTCTTTCTCCTTCCAAACTGCAAGGATTAAAAGCCATGCCATTAAGCATGCCATTGTTGAACAATGGAATCTGTGTCAATAGACTGAGCATCACACATAGCAAAGCTCACTGACATGGTTCCCACCTTTACTACTATGTGATATAAGTAGTGCCAATGTGTCTGCCAATGAGTCCACCTGATTTCAATTGTGCAAATCTAGTTGACAAAACTGTGAATCTTTGTGCACAACCAATTACCCACAAGATCTGAATTGGGCACCAGTTCAGATATATATTGTTAGCTTGACTTTTGTAGACATAACTGACAAGGGAGAGAGTGGTGCTAAATTTAGAGCATAAAGGGGGGTGATGAGGAGTCCAGGATAATTGTGGTACTTCACATGAAGAATTAAGCTGTAGGCTCTGCAGAGGGTTTATACTGGGTCTCAGTATAAGGCTAAGACTTGGAATAACTTAGCCAAGGCTGTCTCAAGTGCAACTGGCATTCCACTCACTGGGGAACAATGTCATCACCACTATAGTGACCTTAAGAAGTGCAATCAGGACCACGTAAACTGATGGCAGGCTGAATTTATGACTGAGCACTCCTCAGTTGTGTAAGTACACTGACATAACCTGTTTATGACATAGCATTAATGATCTAGTGAACCAATGTATTTACTCGATATGCTTTTATATGCTTTTTCTTTTTGCAATGTATGGCTGCAGAGGAAATAGCTACAAACCATGAGGCATGTCAGGAGAGATTAACTAACCTCAGAATGGCATGGGAGAAGGATGACTCAGATCCAAATTCAAGCCAGAAAATTATTTTCAGTCCCTCAATCACTTGCATCTTGAGCAGGCAGATCTCACTTTTAATATCAAGCATGCATGCCTTTCCCAGTAACTTTTGCTACTTGCATTAGGGAATAAGAACACAAGATTAACTGTTTGTGGGTTCAATACCCAGAAGCAACAATGTTTTTATTGCAGTATAGTATTTCTAAAAAAATTAACATCCTGAATATGTCAGGAAGAATTCAAATATGGTAATTACAATTATTATAATGAATGCATACATCCTACCCATTATAGGGAAATAAAAGCTGCTGTTTCTTATATCCTAGTAGTAAGATTACTCTATTTTATGACATATTCATATGTTAACATTATATATGGATGTGGAAAAGATTTACAATACTAAATTATCATAATTGCTTATGTATTGTTCCCAAAATTGTATTAAATAAATAAATTAATGTCACATGTCATCAATCTGATTATCTTTTCCTCTCCCCATCCTATCTCAGTATTTTGTTTACATACCTTGTGGTTGAAAACAAAATGGTAAACAGCACAGAGATGTAGACCAGCCACTGCAGCTCAACACCTCCACAGATGACAGCACAGACACCCAAAACTTCAGGTTTACAACCTGTCATTGCTGACTCCACAACACCTCCCCTACCTACTCCACCTCTGTCAGGTAGGTTTGTCCTGGCTGCTGATGCAGTGGTACTCTCTGTAAGCAATACCAGTGGAGGTGGTGATTTTGTTACCAAGCAGGAGTTGACAGGGCTGTTGGAGGATATGACAGAGAGAAGCCTTGGTACATTATCAGCAAGGTTTAAAAGTTCCTGCATCAGATTGCAAAGTTGATGCCACATCCCTACTGACCCAGGGAGCTGCTGCAGTACACATTAATGACAGTTCTGATGGTAAAGACTAAATTCTCACTGTTCTCATACTGGATGTGGGTACACCTCCAACATCCCTTACCTATCCCCAATCATGATACCTCTCAACATTTTATCTCCATCATCATCTCTGTCTGTCTTGTATGTCCTATATTTTGATGCATGCTTCCTAATCTATCCTATTTATCTGACCCTCTCAATCCTAATCACCTTTTCTAACATTCCTGTTTCACACAAAGGAAAATACAAAATGGGGACCTGTCCCACAAAAAAGGCATGCCCCAATACATGGTTCTCCACTTTACGTATGTGTCATCTTGACAGACTTGATTTGATTCAACTAGCCATGCAAAATTATTCTGTTGTTGTCGTCACCCATCACTGGTGTGATGACTCTAAAGTCATGAAATTGTGTGTACAGTCGTATATTTATGTTGTCAAAAAGTGGATAGCTATGGTGCTCTCCCATGACCCTGTATTCTTTACCCTGTGTCCTACCCTCTGCTTACCAATCCCATTTTCACCACTGTTCTATCCAATCCTTTTTCACACATTTAATCTGGTCAAAAAAAGATTCACAGACAATACACATATTCAGAAATGGCCCATGGAAATGCCTTCAATTTATGTCCTTGGCATTTGCACTGAGTTTGGTATAGTGCACCAATGCTGAGTAATGGTGAATGCAGTTCAACTTCTTATTGCAAAAGTTGACAATTTCAGTTTCATCTGCAATGGTCCACTTACTTGAAAGCAAATGTGTTTAAATCCACTGCACTATGGGAATACAAAGTAAAGATATATTAAAGGTTGTACTACAAAACAGTTAATGTAAAAGTAATTAGGCTGTTGGGTGTAATGAAGTAAAAGATCCTAAAGGAGATCCTATGTGGCATGTTATGACAATTATCCAAATTCTAGACTGATGTTTTTGCATAGTGTCATGGTCTCAATTACAGATGTAGGTTAGTTTATTAATTCAAAATACTTCATATTCCTATAATATATATATATAGCTGCAAACAACTGTATTTCTCTCCATGTACATTTCATTAACATAACATTTGAACAGTGCAGCAAGGCATCATTTACAAATTCATTGCAGGTCAAACAGGAAGAATTATTAAGCCAGCCTTATCCTGTTTATGTTTTCATATTCATTGCTCTCTCCTAATTGATCCCCTTAATTTATTCATATAACAAGCACTTTATTGTACAGAGAATGAGAGATCAATGATGATTTAATAAGTAAGAGTAAATCTCCATACAGATGTTCCTACATATCCCACACAGCATATTGTTGCTATTCCTCTCTGCATCTATCTGTCTCATTCTCTCTGTCTCTCTGTTCATCCATTCTGCTTTAGCAAGTTGTCACTGTGCTTCAACTGTGTTATGTAAAGTAGGAATTCCTTTGTGGTATGATGAGATGATGTTCACATGTAAAGACACATTTTTGACATTTTTCAATGGTTCTAATCTGCTGCCCACTAAAGTGTTAATGACTGTTTTTGGTAAACATTTTTATGTATACCTGTTGGCCACATATTGCTATAAGCCAACATCATTCTTCTTCTCTCATAAACTACTTTCTCCCTGCCTCCATCTCATCCTGTCAGTGTATTTTCTCCCTTCTGCATCATTATTCTTCCACCTCTGCATTGGTGCAATGTCTGGCACTGAGCAACAACTGCAACTAAGTTTTAATGGAAATATATAGCATATTGCAGTATCTTGTGATTTTATTGCCTTTGGTCACATTACTCTGTCACATTTCATGCTGCAGTGATTAGCTATGTTTATTCAGTTTACAGAGGTCAATAGGGTAATGAGGAATAATATATACATTCATGTTTGCTAAAATTTGCTACCAAATTTTAACTGACAGAAGTATACCTAGATAATACTCTGGTATAAATGTTTTTCTTGGAATGATCTAAAGGTTTGAATCTAGATGGATGAAAAAATGTTTCAGAATGTTTTGTCTGACTCCAGTGGCTGTAACTGTTGGCTACACCATTCCTTAATGCATCATTATCCTGCTGCTATGATAATGTGCCTGTTCTCTACTGTGAAGCCTGTCTTTTACAGATCTTTGCATGAAAGTAGGCAAAGAGCAAGACAGACTACTCTAATTCCCATTCTAAGTTCAGTATTTCAAGATATGATTATGTATGGCATCAGCAGCACAATTCATCTTGCAAGTGCTGCGCTCAAACAGTAAAATAAAAAAAAGAAAATCAAATAATTATTGTCTTAGGTTGCACAACATTGGCATGTCTGTATCAATTTTGTCCACAGGTTATCTTGATGTCAGAGTGATGTTGACTCCATTTATTCAGTCGTTTAATGGATGTCTGTTCAAAAACATTTACCCTTTCAACAGTGTTATGTTTGGTTCACCTATGCTCACATAATCCATCTCTGTTATTCTGCAGTGTTTGTCCTGTCTGTTACTTGCTTGTCTGTTTTTTTCAATGCACATTGTGCAATTATAAGACAATACAAGTGTACAATCATCCTGGCCTGAAGTGGCAAGAAAATTTGATTAATAATTCACATGACAAATGCCAATTTCCCCTCACAGTAACACAATGTACATGAAGGCCAGTATCTAAAGTTTAGTGGAAAAGTATGTAATTACATGGGGCAACCACACTAATGTTACATTGTCTTGTGCACACAATATGGATTTGTTGCACAAACTGTGATGCATAGCCAGGCCAAGGGAGAGGATGCCCCACCCCTGCTGTAGAAGGAAGTAGCAGTTCACAGAAATCACAAAAATTGATTGGCCAAAAAAGAGCCATAAGGATGATAGAGTAGACAATTGAGGATAAGAAAGAAATGATGTATTGTTACTATTATGCAAAAAGCCCAGAATTTTCTGACACAAGATATACAAAAAGATTAAGCGATAGGTTAGAGGAAAGAAAAATACTTCCACAAGAAAACTGCCAGAAGCTTCAAATAAAACATTGGGTCATTAATACAACAGTTTTTTTGAAAAACAGTATATAGATTAAGAAACTTTGATCTGTTTGGAAAAAGAAGCATCTGAAGAAGTACAAAAATGTAAACAACAAAACCTAGATATTTTTGAAAAACATAAAAAAGAAATATGGACATGGGAAAGAAAGAGAGCTTTGATATGGTACAATATTAATTTAAAGGTGAAAGTCAAATTAATCAACATAAAGAAGGCAGCCCGAAAGATATTCGAAGAGAAATACAGGAAAATGCATCCAGATATGGAAAATGTCACAATAAATAAAACAATATCACAAAGAGGGAATGTAGAAAAGAAGATTAGTAAAGCAGAAGTTAAAAAATAGTAGCTGAAGTTATGGAATGCCTGCAAAGTGAAGGATTTGATGTAGAAGGTCTTACACAGGTTACATCATAGCATGATGGATCTAGTCCCCAGAGTAAGGAGAAACAAGAAGTTCAAGAGATATCTGAAGAAGAAATATGGACATGGGAAAGAAAAAGAGATTTTAATATGATGTAATATCTATGCAAAGGAGAAAGCAAAACTAATCAATACAAAAAGAGCAGCACCAAAGATATTTGAAGAGAAATACAGGCAAAGGAATCCAGACATGGAAAACTTTACAATACAAAAATAAGACAGATGAAAAGTAGAAAAGGAGAACAGTAATGGCGAAGTTAAAGAAATGGAAACTGAGGTCATGCAGTACCTCCAAAGTGAAGGATTCAGTGTAGAAAATCTAATTCAGAAAGCATCACAACAAGACAGAGCAATGTTGTTGTGTCTTTCGGCTTTTCCCGGTTAGGGGTCGCCACAGCGGAACTCCGGTCCGCTAATGATTGGTAGTTGATTTTTACATGCTGAGTTACCAGCCCTGATGCACAACCTTCAACGAAGGTGCACCCATTCACGCATGTCTCCACACAGAAGACGCTCTAGCTGAGAATCGAACTGGACAGCGTCTTACTGTGAGGCAACAATGCTACCGCAGCACCACTACCGCGGGTACAAGACAGAGCAATGGAACTCCAAATTAAGGGGAAACCAATGGAATGGGAAGCAATTGGTCAGGTGCCATATGGAGATATTTTGGAGCCTTCCACAGAAAACCAGTATAAACATCCACTTGAAGCTGGACAGCAAGGGAAGGAACAGGAAAGTGGAAATTCTAACGCAGTTAATGTTGAGGAGTGATAAGTCAGTGAGTTTTCATATGACAGAGCAATGGATGGCACGGGATGAAATTGAAGAGAATGTGCCACAGGAAGATGCAATGGAACTTTCTATAGAATGCCCACAGGGAGTGGAAAACAAAAAATGTGCCCTCAGTCTAGAAGAAACCGAGCTGAGAGAAGAGTTGCTTGACTTAATAGAGATAGATAGACATATTAAGATCAATGAAAGAAATTGACTGCAGAAGGTCAATAAAAACCAAAAAGTCAGAAGTTTGATAAAACAAATGAACACAGTAATTAGGACTGTCCATAGAGATTCATGTGATATAACAGAAGTAAACAGGATATATTACTGTGCAGCTACATTAATAACTGATAAAGTTCTACCACAAGAACACAGGGTAGTGAAGGAGAAAAAGGGGAGTACTCGAATACCATCATGAAAGTATCGAATAGAGAAAACTATAAAGCAACTAAGACAAGAAGTGTCACTATTAGAAGAGTATAAAAGAGGGAACAGATCAACAAAAATACTCAGAAAGATAGACGTGATAAAAACAATGCTCAGTATTAGAACAGATCAGGATCTATCATGAACTATCGTAAATAATAAACTAAAAATCTCAGCACAGGCAGAAAAACTTAAAAGATACATAGACAAATGTAAAGGAAAAGTACAAAATAAGCAATTTATTGATGACCCAAAAAAGTTTAATAGAAAATTGGGAAATAAGGTAAAAGGAATTGAAAGATCACCAAAAAAAAGAAGAAACAGATACATTTTAGAGAAGTATCTATGAAGATCCTGTGGAACATAACAAAGATGCTAACTGGCTAGAAGAAGTAAAAAAAAAGAATAAGAAGTTTAAAGGTACAGGATATGAAATGGGATGAAGTAACAACCAGAGAGATTGAAACAAAGTTAAGAAAAGCCTCTAAATGGAAAACCCCAGACCCAAATGCAGTACTTAACTTCTGGTTAAATGTATTAACATCTTTGCATGAAGATTTATCCATGAGTAACAATTATTTATATCCACATCCTGAACAGAAACCAACCTGGCTAACAACAGGAAAAACAGTGCTCCTATTTAAGAGTGAACCTGCAAGCTTCCCTAAGAATTATAGACTAATAACTTGCCTTCCGATGACATATAAGCTATACGCAGGAATTGATGCCGACAGAGTTTATAGTCATTTAGAAGAAAACTCCATTATGGCAGTAGAACAAAAGGGCAATAAAAGAAAGTCATACAGAACAAATGATCATTTGTTGTTGTTTCTTCAAGAGAAATCTTGATGAGTGGATGGGAAATAGAAAGTTCACCCTGGGGATCACTCCAGTGGCTCTGCTTGATAGAGGCACTGGGAACTAACGTTGGGTGGCATAATGCCAGGGCACTTCTATGGGCTAGGCTTGTAAAGGCTCCAGGGCCATTAGCATAGTACAAACTTATGAACCTAATAAAGTCATAGTGAAGAACTGTAAAAAGGGGAAAATCTAAGTATGGCATGGATCAACTACAAAAAAGCATTTGTTGTATCCCACATTCATGAATAAAAGAGTACCTAAAAATGTATACGATACATCCTACCCTGATTGACTACATTACAGTGACCATGAAACAGTGACAGACCACTTTGTAATTAAGCCATGATAAAGGACACATTATTATCCCAGGGATAAAAATCCAAAGGGGGATATTCCAGGGTGACTATCTCTGCTGCTATTCTGCCTTGCCCTTAACACATTAAGCTGTCTTCTTAACAGCTTAGGCCATGGCTATAATTTGGCTCCTAGAAAACAACAAAGTGTAAAGACTTCTCATCTTCTCTTTGTCAATTATTTGAAACTGTATAGCTCATCAGATGAGGAAATGAAAGCACAACTGCAAGTTGTTCAAACTTTTTCAGATGATATAAGAATGTCATTTGGTCTTGATAAATGTGCAAAAGCAACCTTTAAAGCAGGAAAACTGCAACACCAGGAAAACATCAGTTTGGGACAAGAATGCCATATAAAAGAACTTGAACAAGAGGGAATTGTATAAATATGTGGGAATTGATGAAGGATCAGCAATAAAACATGAATAAATATGAATAAAACGTAGTAAAGAGTACTTCAGAAGACTTACATTAATCCTGAAAATGGCATTGACATCTAGAAACAAAATCCAAGCTATAAACCAATTTGCTCTTCCTGTCCTAACTTACAGTTTTGGAGTGATTGGCCCCAAAATGTGTTGGATAGATTAGATAGGAAAAGAAGAAGGATACTTCATGCTCACCAAATGATTTATAAAAATCAGTACATATGAAGATTATATATTTCCCATTCTGAAGGAGGGATGGCCCTCCTTGAAATTGATTACATGCATAGAGCTGCAATTGTGGGAGTCCACACATATCTGCCAACCTCACAAGACTCAAATCTAGTGAAAGTTTTGAAACATGAGGAGAATAAATCTAAAATGACTTCTCTGATTAATATAGCAGAAGCTTATAGACATCAAGCAGGAATGGAAATCAGACCAGAAGTGGATAGAAATCAGGCAGCAACTGAATGTCCCAAAAAACAAAAGAAAGAATATAAGGTGAAGGACCAAATGAGAAGGCAAGAAATGTGGAAAAAGCATAAATATAGTTGCAAGTATAGAAAACTTCTGCAAGAACCCTATGTTGATCAGGAGCAAATGTGGGAATGTTTAAGGAGACGTGAATTTAAACTAAGAGATGAAAGTTTAATGTTGGCAGCCCGATATAGTGGGCTACGTACACTTTGGTTTACAAAGTCCATTGAACATGTGGGAGAAACAGACAAATGTAGGTTTTGCAAAACAGAATTGGAAACAGTTGCATGCCTTGTTGCTGTTTGCGACATACTAATGACTTTCATAATGCAATATTTCACGCTTAACAGAAAGTGCAGAAAAATCTCAGTACATGTGTATTGAGCAGGGGAATAAAACTGAAAGCAGAAGCAATCCATTCTGTTGCCCCAATAATGGAAAAGTTATTCAAATACAGTCATGTCATCTTCTTCTGGAACATTGTTATAAGTCTCCAACCCCCAAATTCTGGCCTGAATTTCTTGCGACTCCATTTCCTGTAGAACCATTGGCCCCAGTCTGTCATGCCTAGCAATAGAGGTCTCCTTAAATGAGCATTGTTTGTCCAAGTAGCTTGCTTGTAGTGCATTGGCAACACAGCTGTCAGTGATTTTATCCCATGAATTTTACATCCAAGTCACGACCTCTTGCAGACTAGGCTTCACAAAGTTTCCATGCTGATTTCTCTCCATTCTATTTTCAATGTAGTCATTGAGTTCCATGTGTAAATGGTCCTTGAATGGCTTGTTTATTGCAATTTCAAGAGTCTGGAGATAGGTAGCCATTCCTGAGGGAATCATTATTTGATCTATTCTTCTCCGTGCAAGGAATTTCTTCATGTCTTTAGCAAGGTGAGTGGTGGCTGAATCCCAGACTAGCAGACCTCTTTCGCCACCTCGCAAAACAAGTGGCAGCATTACATCGACTCACTTCCTTATAACTGCTTGTGTGCACCAGGTTTTTTCAGTTTTAAGAATGTAAATGCTTGAAACACATTCAATCTTATCTTTCTTGCCCATACTAATGATTAAAGGTGGGGTTTTCTTTCCATCTAGATGAATTGCCAAAATACAGGTAATGTGCACTCTTGTAACCAGTGGAGAAAATGTAGATTGACAAGGCACCCTTCTGATCAATTGTTGTTTGAGATCCTTGGCCCATAAACACTGCAGTTTTATCCATAGCAATCATGTTGGAGAGTTGGTATTTAGAAAAGTCGATGCCATCAACAAAGGACTTGAATGCAAGTGCACATTTAATAACTTCAGTGTTGTCGATCTTCTTAGAGACAGTTCAAATCACTGAAGGAATCCATCCAGTCAATGTTGTAATGCTTTGCATTCTTCTGGGGATATTTCTAACTGTGGTGCCATTGCAAGGGCAGATGCTTGAATATCAGCCCTGCGCACAACCAACGCCTACGCTCTCCTGTTAGCAATCCATTCACAGATGATGTCTTCTAGCTCAGGAAATAATGGTTGCTGACCTGAGCCAAATTTACACTTCTTAGCATTTCCCTCATCGGCCTGTTGACTGAAGTTATCATACACTGCATGCCATTTTCAGACCATTCAGAGATCTAACTTCTCTTTGCAGAAAGACGTCAGATTCTTTCCCCGGGAGTCCACCACAATTCCTTTCTTGTACTCGATGGAATAGCTCTTTCTTTTTGCACTCATTTTGTCTGGGGGGGGGGGTTAATTGAAGAATTATGAGACCATAGTGGCAACACAAAATGGCAACAGTTAAGAAGACACAACCACAGACGTTCGTTATCAAGTGAGTGCGCTTTATGTGCATTTTCTGTACTTTGACAAATCAAAGTACACCTGCCAGTGTTTATGGGTCAAGGATCTCAACTTTCAAGTGTGTGTGATGATTAGGGTTACAATAATAATCATGGAGGACTCCCAGGGAAAGAATCTTATGACTTTCTGCAGAGGGAAGAAGTTGGGTGTCCAAATGGTCCGAAGATGGCATGCAGAGTACGATAACCTCAGTCAACGGGTGTCAATAATATTATTTTATAATTCAACATGTCTGTCATGTGTTGTTGATGATCTTAACTGGGGCTTATTTTGGGGGTAGGGCTTATATCATAACCACCCTGGAAAACCATGCTCGGACTTATTCTCTGGTTAGGTCTTATTTACAAAGAAATACGGTAGATCAGTATGAAGTTGGATGCTCAACATGGGAAACGTGTGTGTGTGTGTGTGTGTGTGTGTGTGTGTGTGTGTGTGAGAGTGTGTGTGTGTAATTCTTGTTGTTATATCCACTTTATGTGAAGAGCATAAATTTCACTCTGCATACATCTCCCTTATTCCACTTTTTACATAAACATCCTTTTTGAAACACACTGGTGAGGTCATCCTTGCAAAAGTTCACTCTCTTCCCTTAAGAATCAGATATTTCCAGTGGTGCTTGAACCAATAGTGTGCTATCTATATTGTGTAACTAGATACGTGGTATGTTCATGGCTGAATATGGGAAGCACACATGTGCGTGTGTGTGCATGTGTGGTGTGTGTGTGTGTGTGTGTGTGTGTGTGTGTGTGTGTGTGTGTGTGTGTGTGTGTGTGTGTGTGTGTGTGTGTGTGTGTGTGTGTGTGTGTGTGTGTGTGTATGTGTGTGTGTGTGTGTGTGTGTGCGTGTGTGTGTGTGTGTGTGATTGTCAGATTTCTCCTGTGGTGCTTGTGTTTCTTACACTATTCTCTAGAATGTGAAAATAGATAGGTATGAGGTTTGAATTCAGAAATGCTTAACTACTACAACTGTGTGTGTGACTATAAATGAATTCAGGATCAGTTTACACCCATTTGCAGTGGCAACTTTTACATCCCCAAATGGCTGTAAAAGTAATTTTACCACTTCTCCATGGCAATACACTGCTGATGTCATCCCTTTGTAGATGCTGTATCCCTCTCTTGTACTCACCATTGTCCTGTGGCACTGGCTGCTGATAATGTGCTGTATAGATAATGCAATAAATAAGTAGGTGGTTTGAGTCCATCCCCATTTAAATAGTTATTCAGATTACTGTCATATATTTCTGGCTACCTCACAACCACCTTGATGTACATCCACTTTAGAGATGGATTTACAGTTGCACTGTGTTGCACTAGCAAATCCTAGCATCCTCAGAGAAAATAACTTTTTCTGATCACACAATGATTATATAATATTACCATAACTGAAGTATTGCACAGTCGGAGTGCAAACTTTCCTGTGTTGTGTGACTTTGATACCTTGTACATTGTCTAACTACATATGTAGGATGTTTGAGGCCAGCTGTGAGTTTGTCTTTCACCCTCATAGTCTGTATACTACTCTTCAAATACATATACGAGTGTAGCTGTACAGTGTTATTGTGTACTTTAGCCACTTTTTAGCATAAACATCCAGCTAATAAACAGTGGTGATGTCATCCATTTAACTGTGCACGGTCCCAGTTGTACCTCAGCATGTTATGTAGTGCTTACAATTCAGGCACTAATGTTTAGCTTGTGATCTCAGGTAGTTAGCTCAAATACAGCTGCTACTGCTCAGACTATGTTGTGTCAGTATTATTGTGACTGTACATGTAGCTAACACTGCTATTAAACACATCTGCTGTGTACAGATATATATGCTGATTCCTCTTACAAAAAGCTGTGATAATTTCTCACATAGCAATGCTTTTAGTCAGAGTAATGATGGTGTGTGTTTACATGTAGGAAGCATTGTCCTCCGACACGAGGGAATGAACCAACATTCTATATGTTGTTGCCTTAGTACAGCAATTACAGGCACACATATCCCTTGTAGCAATAACATGATGTAATGACTTGACATACTGACATATATCACAGTTGTAGTGACAATTCTACTGTGGCACATTCATCCTGTACAATACCATGCATGTTCTGTTGTCAAATACTCAGGAGTTCAACATCCTCATTCAATGACTGTTAGCATTGTTTGGCCTTAAACTGTAATGCATTAATGGAATCCACCACAGTTATAATGTGCACATTTACAGTGAGAGAGCCCACTACCATCCATGCTATATCAAAGAGATTGTTTACAGCATGTACATATGATGTAATAAGTTACCATAGGTGGGGTGTCACACTTGTGTTAAGACTTCTACTGTGGTACTTGCAGTTCATCTACAGATCACTAGTTGGTAGAGTCACATAGCTTGCTGGTCAGTTCCTGAAAGGGCAACATTATATGAATGTACTGATGTTGCATAAACACCATTTTATCCAGTTATTCTGATCTGTTTTATGTTGGACCATGATATACCATCACAGGTTGTGATTGCATGATACTGAAACGGTTATGTGGGGCATGTTGTGCTGTGAGTACTCCTGTGGCACGTGCACTGAATACTGGCTTGTATAGCACACCTACACAGAAAGATTGTGGTTCAAGCCTGGGACAGTGTGTTTACTACATGATGGAAACAGCTTCCTTGTCAAAGAAGCACTGATATTGTACTGCTAACTGTTGTGTTAACAGTAACATGTGTAGCTCCTTAACAGCATCCTGACAAAATCAGATTGTTCATACCGTATTCATGACTCGACTCCTTTCTTACTGCACACATTGATTTCAGTTATTTCAGACAGCCTCCGTTGCTATCTGATGTGGCACATGCAGTCAATACAGTGGTCTGCAGAGGTCTGGGGAGATCTCAGTATAAGAGACAGGGAATGGAATCTGGTAACATCTGTCTGTCAGACAGCAGTGGCTCACACATAGACAATAGTTAAGGCACAGTTAGACTTCAGTCCTACAAAGTAGGCCATGCATACCCTTTATGACAGGAAAGTGCTGTAAGCCCTGCAAGGGTGTTCTTCATGACATAACTGATATGCATATTTTTATGGTATCCATGTTTGGTATGCATCTCTCTGATATCTGTCCTAGCATGTGTTCGAAAGTGACATGATGCTAATACTTATTATGTCATTCACTGCTCACAGGCATTACCTATTTCCTACATAAGTATGCTCTGTATTGCATGTCTTCATCTGGATATTTCTACTGCAATTATTTTTGTCACAGTAAACAGCTTAATGGCAGATGAGGACTTCTATAAAGGTATCTTACTGTATCACCTGCTGCCAGACTATCAAAAACTGTGACTGGTTCTCTGTTATGACACTTTCTTGTCTGTTAGTGTCAAATCACTGTTATATTACTGTTCCCTATAATTCCATGTGAGCATGCCCAGTATAACAATGTCTGAGATGTTTGTAATAAGCAGTGAAAAACTTGAAATCATGAAATGTCATCCAATCTCTGTTGTCATTTGTCACTTATGCATGTTAAATGTTAATATATTGCCATTTAGCTTTTAAACGACTATACAACACTTGCTTGTCTATTACATGTTTATAGGTAAACCCCTTTCCTATGGGTGCCACTGACATTTCTTTGCAATAACACATCCATTTCTGATGTACATTACATCACAATTGTTGTGCATGCGTGCTGAGGTTGAGAATACAGCAGTGGTGTTGGTTTGCACACATAAATTTCTTGTATATACACCTCATATGCAATAACTGCAGTCTGTGCATTCATCCCATAATGCATCTTCTGTCCTTGCTAACTGTTATCTCTACTCAGCATTTTATTAACATGTATATCACATTTTAACTTCCCTTTTTTATTCTGCAGTTTTATATCCACATCACATTCTTTGGCAGCATGTTCATTTTTAATTAAGTGCATAACTCCGGTATTGTCATTGACATCAATTATAATTTTATCAGTATTGCAAGATTTATGTTACAAATCCTTCTTTGCCTGGAGTATGAGTACACCACACTTTTCCCTTCCATATTAATTAATTATGCAGTTCAAACCATTATTTTTGTGTACAATTCCCTCATTTCACTTCCCCTCCTTCACAGTTCTTTCACTGTACTTGCCCTTCATATTTCATGGCTACAGCTTTAGCTTGTATATTGGCTTTGCCTATAAACAAGCCATTTTGTTTACATTTTGTGCTCGTGAGTGCAAGTAAATTTCTGTGGCTGTAAACACCATTACTGGCCCCAAATAGGTACTTACAAATGTGTAGGCACAATCAGCAGCATGCATATTTGATTAGCGCTGCTGCTCATACCGCTAACACGTTTAAATCATGTAGGCTTAGCGTGAAGCCTACATGACTGCTAATGAATCCGAGAGCACACAAAGACTGGCCGCATATCCAAGTTGTCCCAGTCTTTGTGGAGCATCCTAATATACATTATAAATACTTTGTGATGTCAGAAGTGAAAACAGGTATTCATTTTTCAGTCATTTATCATTCTGTAGCATGAAAATAACTCACCAAACAAAAAGTGTTTGTTTTTTTTGTTGTTGTTGTTGTTTTTTTTGTTTGTTTTTTTAAATTAAAGTAATTTTTGTTTTTAACTCACATTACCAGTGAGAAGCTTCCAGTTAAAGATGGTCCAACCAGAATGGCAGGGATTTTCAACTCTGATTAAAAAATTTAGGAGGCCATACTAATCAACAAAATAAAATGCACAAATAACATACATGTGCATCAAAACTGCATATTTTGGTATTGCACATGGTAAGAAGGTTATATCAAACTCCAAAAGTTTGCTACTAATGTTTACTTCAGAGCATGACCAATACACTTTAAACATTATCCATAACAAAACTGTGTGTCTGGACTTCTGTCACTGTGCTTCACGTTTTTCACATATCCTGCCAAAAATTCAATGATTACACTCACAACAGCATTTACTACAGATGAAAGCTTAAAGCAGTCTGTCTTTAGTAAAATCCGGCCATGTCTCTGACTCCTCTCTGAAAGTAAATATAGAAACATGCTTCACTAAAAACCATCACAGAATAAACGTTAGCACAGCACAGTCAAATAATGGATCTGAAAAGCAAATATTTTATTACATAGAAATATTTTAATACACAGAAGTGCACAACATAGTTTAATATAGTGGCACAGTATGTTTCTACCTCAAAAATTTTCAAATTTCTAACAATACAAAGTGTACATTATCAGTTTAATGAAGAAAACATTACAAGGCAAGAAAAGAAGTAATAATTTTCTTAAGCGTATATCAGAAACCTAGAAGGCACGATATGACTCATAATTGTTTGAATAGTTGTGACTGCTGACCAGTTGTTTTAATGACAGAACTGAGGTATAACAGCAAAACTAACAAATGTGACAATGATTGCATTTTTTTTTTAATTCTGGTCTATTCCCAAAGTCCAATACAGCTTTACAGCACTGTTTAAATACTTAACATCAAATCATTTTGACTTAATGAAATGTACACATAAAACAAATAAGTTAATTGCAGCTGTTATGGATTACTGTAAATTCACTTTTGGCAAACATCTTTCATTATGCATTAAGTAAAACACAAGCAACCATTTTTAGGTGATCTATTACATATGCATTCACAGTTTTGTCGAGTTTAAACCCTGCACCAGTTAATGACTGCTCAGTTGTATCAGAACTTCAGGCATGCAAAAAAGATTTAGTTTTACTCTCACTGTGGATTCTTATTTTGATTTATCATTTTCAATATGTTATTAACCCAGGTAAGCTCTGGGTTAGCACATATCTCTCTGTTTTTCATGGTGATGAGCCTAAAAACATAAAAAAAAAATATGCTTTTTAAGTGATTTAATAAAAAATAGGCTTAAGACAATTTCAAAACAATGTATGAGTAATATAACACACTCTGTACTTCCTATCTTACATATACATGTTTAGTTCAAAAATTTGTATGAATAATCTATCTGGTAAAACTAATTTTCGTTGTACATGTTATGTTGTCATTATATTTTATTCTTAAGCCTTTGCTGACATTTTACTTAACCAGCTACTAATGTGACCATGTCTTCAGTATATACTTACAGGTTATGTATGGTGACCGCTGCTATACTGTATGCTGAATGGTCACCTTTACAGTATCAAAAATAAACATCTGATGTTAAATTATAAAAATATACCTAAATATTATACATAAGTAAGTACAGATTATGTTTTATAATTGCAGGACTGCACCCCCTGATATGTAGGTATGCACCCCACACCCCTGATTAGTAAATATACTAACTGTATCAAAGATAGAGACACTGCATGGTGTTCTGCAAGAAACAAACATTCTCTTTACCCTGAGGTACTGAAACATTGCAGATAATATATTTATGTTTAGTATGCAAAAGATTTTAAGTATGAAAAATTGGCCTCCATACAGGAGTGCACTGAATACATCCATTTTTGTGTAATAGAAATATTGCATCATTTGGATGTATGACCATCTGTACATCTGCATTCATTGGTAAAACTTAAATCGTTAACATTAATGATTTTTAAAGTTCTCAGCTTAAGTCATAAAATTGTTGTTTATATATCTTAGAAATAAAGCTTGTATGAACATGTGGTTTACTCTTAGGAGATCATCCGTCCATCCATCCTCAACCCCTTTTTCGCATTTTGCACATGGGGTTGGGGTGTCATTTCAGCACTGAGTACATCAGTAGGGATGACCTTATGCATAGGTGAACCAGGCAGACACCTAGGGTGCCATGCTTGCAGGGGTGCTTTTATTTATTTTTCAGAGCAATGACCAAAATGCACTTGCAGTATGAAGGGCACCACAGGAGGAGGCTACTATATCTCTCAACTGTCCCATGTTTGTTGGACAGCTCCAGTTTTAACCTTCTCAAGCATGTCTGCTGTGCCATTCTGATTTAACCACAGAAGCACTGATTTTCACTCTTTCATTGCTCAGTTCTACATTCACCCAAGAGTATGGATTTCTGGACTTTATTGTGATCAAAAGCTACAAATAGTAGACAATACTATATGTTTGCATTACTGACATAATTTCAAAATGGAAAGTATTAGGATGTAAATTTGAATGCATCAGAAGGGTCATATTCCAGTTATTTCTGTGCCAGACACCATCAAAGTTATTTAGCCTTTCATCTGGAACACAGTACTCAGGGAAACAGTTAATTATCTGTTTAATCTATTGTGGTTTCCAGAATAAAAACATGATCCAACTATCAAGGTAATCAAATTCTGCCTTAGAGTATTAGATCAGGTATTTTGTTGACCACAGACTGAGAGAAATGCCTGCTAGTTTTATTCTGGTCACTAAAGGCTGCATTAAATAGCAAAGAGTGCAAACTAGTGTAACATACCTCTGAAGCTCTCAGCATATGAAATCTGGACAAAGCCAAAAATAACAGGGGGACAAAGGCCACAAACTAGAGGCAGATTTTACACATTATTATTATTATTATTATTATTATTATTATTATTATGAAGTTACGAAGTTACTAGAATGTCATGTTTTATGTTAGCATGCTTTTTTGAAGGATATAACACCTGAAACTCAAATCTCTGTCATTATATAATGACTTGAGTTCTCAATGATTTACCATAAAACCACAAATTTTATGAGAAACAGGCTGAAAATATGAGGCAACAGTCTGGATATTCTGCAAAAATCTGCACAGTTGAGAGGTATGGAGTGTAATCCTTGTCTACAATTTACTTTCATGTGCAGTTAAGTCTCTGGAGAGGCATAGCAGCTTAAGAGGCTGCACTAACCCAGTACTAAGATTGCAGAAAAGATACATCAGTGCAAAGATACCTGAGAAAGAAGAAGAAACATCAGAGGAACCTGAGCTGTGACTGTTAGGTAAGGGAGCAAAACTACCTGCATTTGTTTTCATTCAGCAAGCGGTCTCCTTGATGTCAAGTAATACTGTTTAATTGACTCGGATTTTGTAGAATGCCCTTATTTTTATATGTGTCCTGTAGATTTGTTTTTACAGATAAATTGTCGAGGATTGCAGTCCTTAAATGATGGTAGACATATGAGATTCACACTTTATATCCTTCATAAAATGAATGCTAATAAAATGTGTTATTCCGTCAACTTTCTAAGTATATAAAAGCAAAATTTAAAATCTCTTCCAGATGTGGGGCTTTTATCCACCCCCATTATTTTGGCTTTGTCCCTCATTCAAGATGTTAAGAACTACAAGCAAGTTAAAAAAAAATGTACTGTCCTTCCAGCGGATAATGTAATCCCACTGTAAAAGCTAATTTAACAGTCTTGCACTGCTCTTTTAGTGCTACAAAATTAATTAAGCATTAGAGCTGTAGCTTATCTAGCATGCATATTGCATATGTTGATTGCAGGGTAATATGATTGCTCATGTTCACTTCCTAATCATGGTTTCAACTTCTTGAGTTTTATATTGTTTTCAAAAGGTAAATGCACTTCTACAATGATTTTCCACATTCATATTACTTGTTCTTTTTTCCATGTAGTTCCTGTGTGATAACTTTCTGTACTTCTGTTTTAAGAGCTCATTATAACATGATCACTAAAACATATACTTTGCAGGGTGGTACAGTTTGTGTATTCCCAAATCACTTCTTACCCCAGGCCCCATTACTAAGCTTTATAAGACTGTTTTGCATGGACATGCACCTAAAAACTAATGCCCAACAGACTGTGGCAAAACTTGGATGGTTGCAGGAGAGTAGGGAGAAATCTGAACTGTGAACTGGTCACACTACAAAATAAATTAAAACCAAAGCAAATTAAACCCCCCACACTCCCCTAACTAAATATAACAACTCTGAGTTTGCACTACAGCAGGGGTAAGGGGCAAAGTTCAACACAGTGGTCAAGTGGTACTTACCTAGAGTTTTCAGTCAGTGTTCCAAGAGGTTGGTGAAATGCGATTGTCCGTTAAGTTGTCTCGGTGTTATGAAAGTTGGGTATGTGGCATTTTCTTCTTCTAAAGTAGACCCATTCAGTATATATATACATATATATATATATATATATATATATATATATATATATATATATAGATAGATATATAGATAGATAGATATAGATAGATATAGATATATGTATAATGTTTAGGGAGGCAGTTACTATTTACAAATTAGATTTATGTATCATCACAAGCATTTTTATTTTGTGTTTATTGTGCACTGCTATTTGGTCAACTTTGAGCATTAAGCCTTGGATAAGATTCACTTCTTCCTTGAAATAAAAAAGTAAGACTGAATATCTTTCCTTATACATGATTTTTGTTATGACCATTGGATCAAAAGTTTGGAAAAACTCTTAAATGCACGACAGAACATCTATAACCCCATGATTTCTGTGTGCCTAGTAGACTCCATATACCCATCTTATTTCATTTATTAAAGTGTAGTCTTGGCCATTTAGGATGCATCGAAAGGATGCAGAAAAAGCAAAGCTGAAGAGCAATACTGAATTTCTTCCTTTAATCATGTTTTTTTTTTTATTCTGGCCATGATTGGATGAAAGGGTTGTTTTAATAAACTGTAAAATACACCTCAGACCATCTAAAAGCCACATGACTTCTGAGGGACTTGCAATCCCACACTCCCAGCTTAATGCAGTTATTTCCACCACAGCTATTACACTGTAGTCTTGGTCAGTTAGGGTAAGTTGAAAGGATTCAGGGGAATATAAAATTTAAGAGCAAGACTGAATTTCGGTAGCATTGTCGCCTCACAGCAAGACGTTGTCATGTCCAGTTCTCAGCTAGAGTGTCTTCTGTGTGGAGGCATGCGTGAATAGGCGTGCCTTCATTGAAGGTTGTGCGTCAGGGCTGGTAACTCGGCACGTAAAAATCCACTACCAAACATTAGCGGACCAGAGTTCTGCTGTGGTGACCCCTAACAGGGATAAGCCAAAAGAAACAACAATTATTTTTTATTTCTTCAGGCCATCTTTGGATTAAAAAAGTGTTTAAAAAAATGTTAAACTGCACCTCAGACCCTCTAGAACCGCAATGGCTTAATACAGTTATTTCCACAGCAGTTATTACAGTGTAGTCTGGCCTGCTTACAATGTGTTGGATGAATGAATAAATGCAGGAAAAACTGAAGATTTAAACAAACTGGGACATAAAGGAAGAAAAGACTAAGCCTGACGGTATGTGTAGGCCATGACGGCAGGCACACAGGGTGATGTATGTCGTGTGTTTTGTGGGGGGAATGGGGAGCAGTGGGATGGGGCACAATGAGGCTTGTTTGTCTAGGGTGCACATTGATGTAATGCCAGCATTAGACATTAGGACTACATTTCTAACATACAGGTTGCATAAACTGTATGTTTTTAGTCAGCTGTGTGGCACTGACTGTGACCCACATGACTCAGAATTGACTAGATTCAATGGCGTTAGAGGGCAAATGAGGAAGAAGGGAGTAAGGGGCTGATGTTGAGTCATCCATTCCTTGAAGGATGAAGACAGTCTAGTCTATATAATGGCAATGCCTACTGAAGGTAAAGATCCATGTCATGCAGAGAATGGGCTGGGGATAATATTTTATTAGTAGAACTACATAAAGGAATAAAAAGATTTATAATTGTGATACATCAGCATCACAGGACTCAGCAGGTATGGAAATAGTACTTCCTTAACTATTAGGTACCCACCTCATTCTACTGACCTGCCTGTGCCTCTATCTGAAAGTCCTATTACAATGTTTATACCTTCCACCCCATTGTTAGTCCAGTGTCACCATTTATTCTTGCAGTCACCTTCACACCCACTAAACTAACCCAGCTAACAATCACCCACTGACATCCCGTCTTTTATAGTTAGCAACTGAAAACTTCTCATTAACATCCTATCCCATCCTTCATAGCTCATCACTAACAATCCCCCATTAACACCTTATCCTTCATAGCTAACCACCATCTACTAAGTCCCATTTATACATATGAATACATGTTTATTTTCCATTATTCTATACCATACTGCACTGTATATGTGTACAACTCTCATTTTCTATGCTATTACATATATTCATATGCAACTAGGTCTGCATTACTTCAGACTCTGCAAACTATAGTGCCAACTTTCCCCTGTGTTCTGTAACATCTGGTCTGTGACTAAAATGGGTCAACTTTGGATTAGTCCACTATCCAGGTCAACAAACCAAAACGAAAATAAATAAATAAATATAGGCTATTTGGCTAAATACTGGAAACAGTTTACTCAGCCTCCATTCAGTGACCTTTATTCTGGGACTGGTCCTCTTCTCAAAAACAAAAAAATTCAGAAAATATCTGCACTTTATCTACACTTCATTTTCCATCTCCTCCAAACCACAGCTCCTGGAATGGTGCTACGTGTATCATGTCTACTGCAACACAGCAGCTGTACAGGACATTTTTTCATTGTTATTAGCAGTTTCCGTTTTCTCTACAGTTTTGAAACTGCAAAGTTAGTAACTATAAGGTGTGGTGAGGTGAAGCACCCCAGAAGGGGAGCTGCAGAAGGGATTGCCTCTTATAAAATATACTTTCTTGGAGATGTCACAAACAGTTTCAGAGGTGTGTGTTTCAATGAGTTTGATCCATTCAGTTTGATGTCAGAGTAAGCATCACAGATCCCAAATAATAATTAACTGGAAATTTTACAAACTTCTGAATTTGTATACGTTACTAAAATAATTTACCCACTTTTTGTAGGAAACGAAGTGCAGCTTTCCATTGCTTGTCTACTCTTTAGTACAGAATGGAATATATAAGTGGTACCCAGGCATACAGTCCTTGACTGAAATATAAATGAGGCATATTTGTTTTCTCTTACCAGATGAATAATACATCAATAATAATATGCAGTTAACATATGCAAACTGACACTGGTATGAACAGGGTGCCTGTATAGTTTAACTGTAGTTGGATGACATTCCTGAAAAATAAAGAGTTTTCTGACTAAAACAAACTACTACATTTAATACTTCTGTAATACTTACACAACTGCTTTTTTGGAACATGTGCTGCTTGTCCAGTAAAAGCCCTTCAGTCTTTTGATAGAAATGGGTTTTCCTGCAAATGTATAGCAGCAGGTACTTGCTTCTTCTACAGCACTGGGAACTGTGCAGAAAATAAAAGCAAATATAAGAATAAAAAATACCACAAAAGAATGCTGGAACTTAACAGTTTACTTCCTAGTTCAGCTTTTTTTCAATATTCTTTTTATGTCTCTTATTTTCTGATCTTGTGTTTTAGTCTGTGTGTCATAGTGTGGATTTTATTCAGGTTATCCTACATTCCCCATATCTTGTGTTTTAGTCTGTGTGTCATAGCCTGGATTTTATTCTGGTTATCCTACATTCCCTGATCTTGTGTTTTAGTCTGTGTGTCATAGTCTGGATTTTATTCAGGTTATCCTACATTCCCCATATTTTGTGTTTTAGTCTGTGTTCCATAGTCTGGATTTTATTCAGGTTATCCTACATTCCCCTGATCTTGTGTTTTAGTCTGCGTGTGTCATAGTGTGGATTTTATTCAGGTTATCCTACATTCCCCTGATCTTGTGTTTTAGTCTGTGTGCCATAGTCTGGATTTTATTCAGGTTATCCTACATTCCCCATATCTTGTGTTTTAGTCTGTGTGTGTCATAGTCTGGATTTTATTAAAGTTATCCTACATTCCCCTGATCTTGTGTTTTAGTCTGTGTGTGTCATAGTGTGGATTTTATTCAGGTTATACTACATTCCCCTGATCTTGTGTTTTAGTCTGTGTGTGTCATAGTCTGGATTTTATTCAGGTTATCCTACATTCCTCTGATCTTGTGTTTTAGTCTGTGTCATAGTCTGGATTTTATTCAGGTTATCCTACATTCCCCATATCTTGTGTTTTAGTCTGTGTCTCATAATCTGGATTTTATTTATTTATTTTATTTATTTGCAGTTGGTTTACCAGGATAGTCCATTGGGCCAAGATGAACCCATTTTCAATGGAGTCCTGGAGTGAAAATCTCCAGAAACAAGGTTACAATAGGTTTTAGATTAGATTACAATATTTACAAATTATACAGCTTAGAGCATAACATTTCAAGTTGTACATACTGGTGAGGAACATTAAAGATGATACAGACTAGAAAAGGAAACATTTCAATAGAAAACCTGAGAAGCCATTATATCTTAGGAAGCTAGCAAATAGGAAACAAAATAATACATTTTTTAATAATTAGCTTAGTAAGTACAAGGAGGAAATGTACGAGTTAGGAGAGGCAGTAACAAGGAAGTTCCCAGAAAGGAGGGGGAAAGAGAAAATGCCTGTGTATATTATGATGGATGGGTGCAGGAGCATTCCCACTGGGATAGTAGATATGATGGATGGGTGCAGGAGCATTCCCACTGGGATAGTAGATATGATGGATGGGTGCAGGAGCATTCCCACTGGAATAGTAGATATGACGGATGGGTGCAAGAGCATTCCCACCGGGATAGTAGATATGATGGATGGGTGCAGGAGCATTCCCACCGGGATAGTAGATATGATGGATGGGTGCAGGAGCATTCCCACCGGGATAGTAGATATGATGGATGGGTGCAGGAGCATTCCCACTGGGATAGTAGATGAGAGTGAAGAGATATTTTGAATATAAAGAGGTTGAAAGTGGCACGAATGGATGGAGGTAGGGAGTTCCAGAGATGTGCTAGACCATAGGATAGGAGATTTTTACCTGGGGGACAAGTTGGTTTGTATAATTCAATTAGGTTTTGGTTATTAGTTCTGAGTTCTCTGTTGGGGAGGTGCATTTTAAAGGTAGAGGAAAGGGATCGACAAAGGAAGGGTTTGAAAATCAGCTTGTGAGCAAGAGTAAGTTGAGAATAGATGAGTTGGTTGGGTAGTTCTAGCCATTTTAGTTTGTGGAGAGTAAAACAGTGATGGGTAGATGCCTTACGGCTGGTAGCGAACTTGGTGATTTTGTTGTAGCAAGAGGAAAGTTGTGTTTTAAGGGAATATTGTAGGTTGGTTAGGAGTGGGGCTCCATAGAGAAGAGAGGGGTTAATGAATGAGGTGGAGAGAGTGATTTTAGTGGAGAGTGTAAGGTAACAATTTTGTCGGTAGAGCATGCCTAGTTTTTGATGAGTTTTTTTGATATTTAGTTGACTATGGGAGTTGAATTTAAGCTGACTGTCAATTTGGACCCCAAGTAACTTAGCCTCTGTCACCAATTCCAAGGATGTGTTGTTATGGCTAGTGATAGAAAAGTGTTTGTATTGATAGAGGTGAGTTTAGAGGGAGTAAATACCATTAATTTGGTTTTAGAGGCATTAAGTGCTAGGTGGTTTTCTTTCATCCATTGTTCGGTGGTTGAGAATGCATCTTGTGTAAGCTTTTGGAGTATTGGGATGGATGTGGCAGAACAGATAATAGTTGAATCATCTGCATATTGGGTGATATTAGAGAAAGGGATAGAATTGTGGAAGTCGTTTATGAATATATTAAATAGGAGAGGACCCAGTATGGAACCTTGGGGAACTCCAGTTGGAGTATTAAGGAATGAGGAGGTGGCCTTTTTCCATTTTACTGCTTGATATCTATTAGATAAGTAGCTAAAGAACCAGTTCAGAGAGAAAGGAGATATGCTAAGCTGGGAGAGTTTAGTTAGAAGTAGTTTGTGAGAGATAGTGTCAAAGGCCTTAGAGAGGTCGAGTAGGAGGGTAGAAACAATATTAGGATAATAATAGGAAGAAACAATATTAGGACAATAATAATATTTTATTCAGGTTAGCCTACATTCACCTGATCTTGTGTTTTAGCCTGTGTGTCATAGTCTGGATTTTATTCAGATTATCCTACATTCCCCTGATCTTGTATTTTAGTTTGTGTGTCGTAGTCTGGATTTTATTGAGGTTATCCTACATTCCTATGATCTTGTGTTTTAGTCTGTGTGTCATAGTCTGGATTTTATTAAGGTTATCCTACATTCCCTGATCTTGTGTTTTAGTCTGTGTGTGTCATAGTCTAGATTTTATTAAGGTTATCCTACATTCCCTGATCTTGTGTTTTAGTCTGCGTGTCATAGTCTGGATTTTATTCCGGTTATCCTACATTCCCTGATCTTGTGTTTTAGTCTGTGTTCCATAGTCTGGATTTTATTCAGGTTATCCTACATTCCCCTGATTTTGTGTTTTAGTCTGTGTGTCATAGTCTGGATTGTATTCAGGTTATCCTACATTCCCCATATCTTGTGTTTTAGTCTGTGTGTCATAGTGTGGATTTTATTCAGGTTATCCTACATTCCCCATATTTTGTGTTTTAGTCTGCGTTCCATAGTCTGGATTTTATTCCGGTTATCCTACATTCCCTGATCTTGTGTTTTAGTCTGTGTGTCATAGTCTGGATTTTATTCAGGTTATCCTACATTCCCCATATCTTGTGTTTTAGTCTGTGTGTCATAGTCTGGATTTTATTCAGGTTATCCTACATTCCCTGATCTTGTGTTTTAGTCTGTGTCTGTCATAGCCTGGATTTTATTCCGGTTATCCTACATTCCCTGATCTTGTGTTTTAGTCTGTGTGTGTCATAGCCTGGATTTTATTCCGGTTATCCTTCATTCCCTGATCTTGTGTTTTAGTCTGTGTGTGTCATAGCCTGGATTTTATTCAGGTTATCCTACATTCCCCTGATCTTGTGTTTTAGTCTGTGTGTGTCATAGCCTGGATTTTATTCAGGTTATCCTACATTCCCTGATCTTATGTTTTAGTCTGTGTGTGTCATAGCCTGGATTTTATTCAGGTTATCCTACATTCCCTGATCTTGTGTTTTAGTCTGTGTGTCATAGTCTGGATTTTATTCAGGTTATCCTACATTCCCCATATCTTGTGTTTTAGTCTGTGTGTGTCATAGCCTGGATTTTATTCAGGTTATCCTACATTCCCTGATCTTGTGTTTTAGTCTGTGTGTCATAGTCTGGATTTTATTCCGGTTATCCTTCATTCCCTGATCTTGTGTTTTAGTCTGTGTGTGTCATAGCCTGGATTTTATTGAGGTTATCCTACATTCCCTGATCTTGTGTTTTAGTCTGTGTGTCATAGTCTGGATTTTATTCAGGTTATCCTACATTCCCCTGATCTTGTGTTTTAGTCTGTATGTCATAGTCTGGATTTTATTCAGGTTATCCTACATTCCCCATATCTTGTGTTTTAGTCTGTGTGTGTCATAGCCTGGATTTTATTCAGGTTATCCTACATTCCCCTGATCTTGTGTTTTAGTCTGTGTGTGTCATAGCCTGAATTTTATTCAGGTTATCCTACATTCCCCTGATCTTGTGTTTTAGTCTGTGTCTGTCATAGCCTGGATTTTATTCAGGTTATCCTACATACCCTGATCTTGTGTTTTAGTCTGTGTGTCATAGTCTGGATTTTATTCAGGTTATCCTACATTCCCCATATCTTGTGTTTTAGTCTGTGTGTCATAGTCTGGATTTTATTCAGGTTATCCTACATTCCCCATATTTTGTGTTTTAGTCTGTGCTCCATAGTCTGGATTTTATTCAGGTTATCCTACATTCCCCATATTTTGTGTTTTAGTCTGTGTTCCATAGTCTGGATTTTATTCAGGTTATCCTACATTCCCTGATCTTGTGTTTTAGTCTGTGTGTCATAGTCTGGATTTTACTAAGGTTATCCTACATTCCCCATATCTTGTGTTTTAGTCTGTGTGTGCCATAGTCTGGATTTTATTCAGGTTATCCTACATTCCCCGATCTTGTGTTTTAGTCTGTGTGTCATAGCCTGGATTTTATTCAGGTTATCCTACATTCCCTGATCTTGTGTTTTAGTCTGTGTGTCATAGTCTGGATTTTATTCAGGTTATCCTACATTCCCTGATCTTGTGTTTTAGTCTGTGTGTGTCATAGCCTGGATTTTATTCAGGTTATCCTACATTCCCCGATCTTGTGTTTTAGTCTGTGTGTCATAGCCTGGATTTTATTCAGGTTATCCTACATTCCCTGATCTTGTGTTTTAGTCTGTGTGTCATAGTCTGGATTTTACTAAGGTTATCCTACATTCCCCATATCTTGTGTTTTAGTCTGTGTGTGCCATAGTCTGGATTTTATTCAGGTTATCCTACATTCCCCGATCTTGTGTTTTAGTCTGTGTGTCATAGTCTGGATTTTATTCAGGTTATCCTACATTCCCTGATCTTGTGTTTTAGTCTGTGTGTCATAGTCTGGATTTTATTCAGGTTATCCTACATTCCCCGATCTTGTGTTTTAGTCTGTGTGTGTCATAGCCTGGATTTTATTCAGGTTATCCTACATTCCCCGATCTTGTGTTTTAGTCTGTGTGTCATAGCCTGGATTTTATTCAGGTTATCCTACATTCCCTGATCTTGTGTTTTAGTCTGTGTGTCATAGTCTGGATTTTATTCAGGTTATCCTACATTCCCTGATCTTGTGTTTTAGTCTGTGTGTGTCATAGCCTGGATTTTATTCAGGTTATCCTACATTCCCCTGATCTTGTGTTTTAGTCTGTGTGTCATAGTCTGGATTTTATTCAGGTTATCCTACATTCCCCATATCTTGTGTTTTAGTCTGTGTGTCATAGTCTGGATTTTATTCTGTTTATCCTACATTCCCCTGATCTTGTGTTTTAGTCTGTGTGTCATAGCCTGGATTTTATTCAGGTTATCCTACATTCCCTGATCTTGTGTTTTAGTCTGTGTGTGTCATAGTCTGGATTTTATTCTGTTTATCCTACATTCCCTGATCTTGTGTTTTAGTCTGTGTGTGTCATAGCCTGGATTTTATTCCGGTTATCCTACATTCCCTGATCTTATGTTTTAGTCTGTGTGTGTCATAGCCTGGATTTTATTCAGGTTATCCTACTTTCCCATGATCTTGTGTTTTAATCTGTGTGTCATAGTCTGGATTATATTCAGGTTATCCTACATTCCCCTGATCTTGTGTTTTAGTCTGTGTGTGTCATAGTCTGGATTTTATTCAGGTTATCCTACATTCCCCTGATCTTGTGTTTTAGTCTGTGTGTGTCATAGTCTGGATTTTATTCAGGTTATCCTACATTCCCCTGATCTTGTGTTTTAGTCTGTGTGTGTCATAGCCTGGATTTTATTAAGGTTATCCTAAATTCCCTGATCTTGTGTTTTAGTCTGTGTGCCATAGTCTGGATTTTATTCTGGTTATCCTACATTCCCTGATCTTGTGTTTTAGTCTGTGTGTGTCATAGTCTGGATTTTATTCAGGTTATCCTACATTCCCTGATCTTGTGCTTTAGTCTGTGTGTGTCATAGCCTGGATTTTATTCCGGTTATCCTACATTCCCTGATCTTATGTTTTAGTCTGTGTGTGTCATAGCCTGGATTTTATTCAGGTTATCCTACATTTCCTGATCTTGTGTTTTAGTCTGTGTGTGTCATAGCCTGGATTGTATTCCGGTTATCCTACATTCCCTGATCTTATGTTTTAGTCTGTGTGTGTCATAGCCTGTATTTTATTCAGGTTATCCTACATTCCCCTGATCTTGTGTTTTAGTCTGTGTGTGTCATAGTGTGGATTTTATTCAGGTTATCCTACATTCCCCTGATCTTGTGTTTTAGTCTGTGTGTGTCATAGTCTGGATTTTATTCGTGTTATCCTACATTCCCTGATCTTGTGTTTTAGTCTGTGTGTGTCATAGCCTGGATTTTATTCTGGTTATCCTACATTCCCTGATCTTGTGTTTTAGTCTGTGTGTGTCATAGCCTGGATTTTATTCCGGTTATCCTACATTCCCTGATCTTGTGTTTTAGTCTGTGTGTCATAGTCTGGATTTTATTCAGGTTATCCTACATTCCCCATATCTTGTGTTTTAGTCTGTGTGTCATAGTCTGGATTTTATTCAGGTTATCCTACTTTCCTCTATCTATCCTAGCAAAATGCAACATGACATTAATTTCCCAGTATAACATTTAATCCATTTATTTACTCCCTTTTAATATCTTATCAGCACACAGTACTTGTTGTTGTTTTTTCTTTCTTTCTTTCTTTTTCTTTCTTTCTGTCTTATTAACAATTATCCATTTTAACTATTTGAAAAATGCTATATGGCCTTGTTAGACACTACATTTATAAATCCATTTCTATCAATGCCTCAAAACTCAGAAAACTGACATAACTTGCTGACAACACCATTTTCTGCCACATTTAAGTTATTTTTTAAAGCAGTTGGTTAAATGTCAGAAGCAAACTAGTTGACTCAGCCATTTATATGGAATGTCAGTGAAGCACAACAAAATGGGCTTAAAGAAAAATGTTAAAAATCTCCCCCTTCCCTGTTGATTACCTTAAGACAATCCCAAAGTTAATAAATATTACCTGAGGTAGGCACCATTTTTAAAACTACAATCCACTCTGCTACAGGCCCCATGAGGAGCTCAGTGTCTCTCCAGTAAGTGTTTTACAACTGTAAATGCCTATTTATGTTGAATTGTGTTAGATATTTTACAACTGTATATGTTTGTGTTGAATTGTGTTAGACATCTAATATGATTTATGCTTTATTATTGGAAGTTACTATGCCATGCTAGCATTTTGTCTGCACCAAGTTGTTTTAGTATAATAGTAAGGTCTATTTGCATAACTGCACCTTGTTCACTAATGTTATTCATGTAATTGTGTTGTGTGAGATAGCTCATACTGGTGTCTAATTATTTCTATATAATTGTGCTGTTACTGGTGGATAGAATCACATTAGACAACCTCGACAGATTGCTGCTCGCTATATTTTTATCTGTGACTGCATAACTGTCTTGGGGTTTCTTCTAACAGATGTTTTTCCAATTGGCTCAGTATCTGCATATACTAGTAGTTGGTTCAAGACATATTTTGCTGCATATAGTAGCTATTTGCTCAGTTTGTTTTTCATCTATTTTTTGCTATCAGATAGCCTCAGTGATCACTCCCCAACATTCCTACTCAAAAAATACCTATACCAAGCTAAACCTGTCATCTACCGTCAAATACGTAAAAAACTAAACTTTAACCCACTCACATTCAGCTCATCCCTAAAAGAATGTAACTGGCATCCTCTAAAGTACCTCAGTCTTGATGACGCAGTTGAATTTTTTAATTCTACCTTCCTGAGCATCCTTAATTACCATGCCCCCATAAGACTTTCCAGAATCAAAGCACAACCCTCCCCTTGGCTACAGAAAACCACTAAGTCAGAAATGAAAAACAGGGATAAAGCCTGGAAGCACTGGCGCAAAACCAAAACCCCCTCAACTAGACATAAATTCCTAGAACTACGCAATAGAGTAAAAAAGCTAATAAAACAGGACAAATTCCAATACTACCAGTCTGCCCTAGACTCCTCCCAACTCAGCCCCAAACAATTCTGGTCCTCCATAAACTCCATCCTCCACCCAGGTAAAGTCAGTACCCCTCCTCCTAACATTGCTCACTCCTCAGAAAATATTGCTACCTCATTCAACACACACTTCACACAAACCATACTATCACTAGCTAAACAACACCCCCCTCCCCTCCAACCCGCACCTTCAACTAGTAATCTCCTCACTGCCTTCTCTTTTTCTCCTGTACCTACCTCCAAAATAAAAAAAAACTCAACTAAATTTAAGCCCACCAAATTAGCAGCAGACAACCTCCCAAGTGAATACCTACAAATCACAGCTGATGCTCTGGCCTACCCAGTATCCATCTTGATTAACCGATCTCTGTCAGAAAGTTACGTTCCCACACTGTGGAAAGTATCACATAAAATTCCCCTCCACAAAGGCGGACCTTCCACAGAACTAACCAATTACCGCCCCATAGCTATTCTCTCTCCACTCTCCAAAACACTAGAGAGATGCATACACTCTCAGGTCTCAGACTACCTCCTTACTAACAACCTCCTTTCCAATACTCAGCATGGTTTCTGACCAAACCATAGCACCACCACTGCCTTACTCTCCTTTACTAACACTATCCTTCAGCTTAAAAACAATGGCTATCTCTCCTTTGCTACTTTCCTAGACCTATCTAAAGCATTTGACATGGTCCCACACAAACAACTTATCTCTGTCCTCAATAACCTATCCTTCTCGCAATCAGTCACCAACTGGTTTCAGAGTTACCTGTCTGACCACCAACAATCCGTTGTATGGCAGAATGACATATCTCCCCAACTACCTGTCTCCATAGGGGTTCCCCAAGGATCCATCCTTGGACCCCTACTCTTCTCTCTTTCAACCAATAATCTAGCCTCTGCCACCAAACATGGCACACTCATACAATACACAGATGACTCAACCATCATCTGCTCAGCCCAGTCCCTACCAAAACTGCAAAAAGTCACACAGGAAGACGTTTCCTCTGTTGAAACTTGGTTATCTGATGCCCAATTAATACTCAACCCAAACAAAACTAAACTACTCATCTTCCAACCCACCAAACATACTCAAAGCAACTCTCACTTTAACATCACAGCAAAAGACAACACCACTATATACCCAACTGAACACACCAAATTGCTAGGAGTGGAAATAGACAATAAACTAAAATTTGACATTCACATATCCATGACCATAAAAAAAGTCCACAAAAAACTAGGAGCATTATACAGAAATAAGCAACTTCTCACCAAAGCAGCAAAGATTTCAGTAGCAAATTCCCACCTTATCTCCACCCTACTTTATGCATTTCCAATATATACCAACCTAAGGCAATGCGATCTAAACAAGCTAGAGACCTGCTACAACAAAATCATGAAATTCGCCACAGGGGCATCCTACCATAGTCACCACTGTCTCTCACTTTCTGAACTGGGCTGACTTGAACTCCCTCACCTCCTTCAATGGTATCAACTCTCACTCGCCCACAAACTAGTAAACCATCCACTAAATGTCCCATCCCTCCAGAATCTACTCCAACCCTATCGCATCACCAGACCACTAAGATTCAGCAACAAAAATCACTTGCAGATCACTAAAGCCAATAACTCTGCTGGTGAAGCACTATTCTCTTGCGCCATAGCCAAATTATGGAACTCCCTCCCACCCACAATTGCCTCCATACCACTTCAAAACTTTACTTAAAGCACACCTAAAAACATGCTGGCTATACCCTTGCAACTCCCACTCTATCACCCACCCCATCCAACCACTACCTTTCTTTCCACTCTACTAACTACCTTGATTATAGCAAGCTCAGATGCTCATAAGCCTAGTACTTATTATACAGCAGGAACTTCTTATTGTAACATTTGTTGATGTCTGTTATGAACTTCACAGATAGATTCTAGTTGTCTACTGATGTACTATGTTCTTCATCTGTAAATATGTTGTAATTGCTATGTAAATTGTTAATAGCTATGTAATCCAATGTAACTACTGTCTGTTTGTTTTAACTGTGGAGCTTTTCTCCCCGGGCCTCCGCTGAAAATGGACCTACATCCAGTCGGACACTCCCGGTCAACAAATATAAATAAATAAATAAATAAATAAATAAATAAAATAAAAAATTTGAGACCATGTCTCTCAACTGTTGACTGCAGGAAATCTGGACAAAGCTTAAATTAATGGGGAGACAAAGACCCCAAAATAGGGACATATTTAAATACTGCTCTTATATATTTAGACAGTTGCTAAAAAAACATGATTTGTGTTAGCATGCATTTTCTGAAAAATAGGAAGAAGTCCAAAAACTCAAAAGTCTGTCATTACTTAGTGACATCAATCCTCAGTAATCTTCCAGAAAATCACAAATTTTATGAGGAACAGACCAAAAATATGAGGCAAAATCAGGACATTCTGCCAACATTTGACCAGTTGAGAGGTATGTGTAGGACAGTACAGGAGTGAAGCATCCATGGATCTGCAAAAGACAGGACTTGATGGTCAAGCCTAACACGGTTAGTTCAATGCAGCTGTGTGACTTAGGAACTACAACAACTGACACAAAAGAGGTTACACAGGAAACCCCTATATACTTCAATATGTCATTTTGACATGGTGACAGAAAAAAAATGTTATTTAGCAGATGAAATAGATCTGGCATGTGTTATGGAGTATCATGAGTAAAACACAGATCCAACAATGTATATTAATAAACAGAGTCCATGCAGATGAAGGAATAGTAATCGATGGGGGTGCCATATGGATCTGTTATAGCAGCCTGCCCTTTTCACTATCTTTGTAGCTTATATCAAAGAAGCCCTGAGCACTAAAGTCTACCTTTTTACTGGGATCCAAAGATCTGCAACAAGAATAGTATAAAATGTAAAATGAAGTTGAGAAAAGATGTACGAAAACAAGTCAGATTATAGTAATAGAAGAATAATGCAGAATAACACTTCTGGAAAGCAGAAATCCAGAAAATGAGAACATAGTTGAGGGGTGGGACTACAGATAGTAGCAGAAGCCAAAGAGAAATGTATCTGAGAGTACTTCCACTGCATATCATAAACGTGTTTATCCTCACCATTATTAATTCAAAGCATCAACTTAAATTAATTGGATTTAGTGAACTAACAATGACCCATATGCTTTGCTTCTACAAACCAGAATGTACCTCAAATTTCTTAGTATTTGGCTGGACCATTTACATAACTTTGAACAGCACTTAGAAGAAGCCAAAGCTAAAATCTCTAAATAGCTTTTTCTGGGCTAGAGAAATTGCATGTTTTGTCTTCCCTGAGGCCAAGACTACTTTTGATAAAGACAGCTCACTTTCCAGCTTGAATATTGTCATATTGTCTTCCTTTCATTGTGGTGGATTCACAGAAAAAAATATGCTCTCATTAGATGGCCTATAGTAGAATCTGCAAATTAATGCCTGTTGCCTGGGTAGACAGGCTCACTGGAATGGCTTGACAAAATCAAACTGCCTTCCCATTAAATAAGATATAGACCATTTGGGGAGGTTCTTCCCTCTTTCATAAAGCTAGACTTTTGAAACCTTCTTCTTCCTCACCAGCAAACTAAATATACCCCAGCTATGCGTATACCTACAGCTCTTAATCCATGAATCTTCAAAATAAACTGTAGTGACATGTCATTCTCTGCCCTTGGTCCCAAACTCTGGGATCACTCATTTCCCTGAGTACTACCATTTACTATAAAGAAATCCTCTCCAAAATCAACATGTCAGAGACAGTGTCCTTGCTTTAACCACAGTGTTATTGCCTAAACAGACTCTTCTTCTCTCTTCCTCTTCTGTTGCTCCTCCTTGCTTTCATCCACACCCTCCAAAACCACTCACCTTTCCCCTGTAGTCCTATGGTACACCTGAACTATGCTCCAGACTTAAAATAAAACAAACCATAAAAATAGTACTTTATAGACAATAACAATATTTAAAAAAATATCTTGGCATACAGCCTATCCTAAACTACTTTTTTCATCACAAATCTAATTCTGAATGTAATGCACATATTTATTCCTAATGTACATCTAACATTATCATTGTTGACATAACTAGTATTTTTGTCTGTTATGTAAGTGTTACTTAAGTGAATGTCTGTAACTACTGTTCCCCATTTTATTTGCATTGTTAACACTATGTACCTATGTTCCTTAACAATGATACCTTTATATCTTACACCTAACTTTGACTAAAAGTGGGCCTTCTAGGATCAGCATATAATGTCAGTAAATACATCTTAAATAAACAACATAAAATAAAATAAAATAAAATAAAATTGAAGTGGACCAAAATGCTTATTTGCTAGCTACATTAGTAGAGTTCAGGAAGAAATAAACTGCCTATCTGTATGACGGTACTCAACACAGACAGAGCAATTAACAAACAACAATTGTTTAGTAATGGCTTGCAGCATATGGCAATCCCACCATGAAAATTACAGGACAAATGGCTTGCTTACTAGTGAGCAAGTCAACATGTATTTACTAAGCTCACCCCAAATGCATGCCCTCAGGATTGAGACAGATGAGCTTACCATTTTGTCCCCTGCACTCAAAAGTCACAGCCTCTCACCTTCTGCATAAAAACACACACTCACAAACACACACACACACACACACACACACACACACACACACACACACACACACACACACACACGCACATGCACACAGGGGAACAATCATATCTTAATTGTTCATTCTTTTTCAAGATAAAGAGAAGTTTTCTCATTAGACGTATTTGCAGATCTTGACAAGCTGGCACAATGCAGAGAAATGCAGAATCTTGTTTTATTATATGTGTAGTTATGAAATTGTACACCCTCATACTTAAAAAAAAGAATATTCACATAGTGAGGAGGTGTCATGTCAGTATTATCCTGGTTTTGTCCCCATAGATAAAGTGTCATACCTAAAAATGAAAATTCTTACTTAGATGCATGATTTCACTCAAAAATGAAGAAGAAATAAAACATCTGTGTCTCTCTATACCAGATTTTTCACCCAAAAAAATATAGTATCAAAGTCCAAGAAGTGTATATGGTTAATGCCTTCCCCGTTATGTATATCATAATAGCTGAGAAACATGGTTTGAACCTGTTTTATAAGGTGCAACAAATCATGTTAATAAAATGCCTGTCTTCCATTCATATCATGCACTGCATGATAATATGAGGAGGAATATATACACACACACACACACACACACACACACACACACACACATTTGCACACACAAAGTTACAATGTTTCTGAATGGACCATTTCTAGTATTATTGAATAAAATGCAGAACTCAACACTACAAAGGTTAAGCAAGGGAAAAGTAACAGAAGACAGCATTAACTTTTTCCACCATTGATATAACGCCAGAACTAAACAAACTAGAACACTTAAATCATTAGCTCCTGTATAAGGCTATGTTAACAACATTTCATTTTGCTGTTGTGTAATTTATTCTTGAAATAATTAAAAATATGCATTACCGTACCTGCATTGCTGTAATGAAGGCATGCAGTGAGAAGCATTACTGTGACTACTGCTGACTTCCAACACAGCATTATTGCAAAAGTGTCGCTTGCTTGGCTTATCTACTTCAATTCTTCGGTGTGTAAAAATGTAGAAGGAGGCAACAGCAGTAATAATTTCAGAAGGCAGCACACATTTATAAGGCAATGAAGCTTTCTGCTTCCTGATCAAGAAAATCCCCAAAATTTATTATATTCTGTTCAGCTCTAGGAATTATAGATTTAGTAAGGGAAAGTCCCAGTAAATGCCTTCTGTTTCATTTTGGATATCATGGCATCATGCTATTTTTCCTTTAGTGCAAGTCTTAAATGCAGAGAATTTACTGCAATTGCTTTCTATGAAAGACAAGCATGTACACTTCTTTTAATTATTGTGGCAATACAGAAATCTTCCAAACAGGTTTAAAGTTGACTAGCGGGGCTATTTAAAAACTTAAAATTTCACAAGTCATTTGCACTGAAAGCTGATTTTAATACTCTTTGAGATAAGAGGTCAGTTTACACAAAGACTTCATTTTCAGACAACTGCTATGTAAGATGCCTTACAAAGTGAATACAGACTAATGTTAATATACTGTTGTCAACTTGCACAGGGGCAACACAGACACAATATGCCTAACAAAATATAAAGTGATACAAAATGTCTGTCCAGTGTACACTGATTATTAGCTTCAGCATTCACATGTGCTCACTATAGCACAAACAAGTCTTGGTTAGCCTACTACACTTAACAAGCAGCATTACTCAAAGCACAGCTGACAGTAAACAAACTACAGTTGCGTTAGTTGCACTTACCCATAACAACAGATGTTCAAACGCCTCGCAATGCTACCATTGCCCTTAGACTATATGGGTTGTTTCCCCACCTCTGGATACAACAGCCTGCATATGTACATCCAGAGTTTGCAGAATCTGTCCTCCCTGGTTTTTAGATTCTGGGTAGAAAACAGGGAGCTTGATGACTTGATTCAAAGTAGAGTCTGAAACCACTTTGGGCATGAATAATTAGCTTGTTCTTAAAGAAACCCTATCCCTATGGAAAATCAGATGGGGTTTACTCGCCTTGAGAGCTTGCAACTAAGATTCTCTTCCTGTAAATGTCAGAGTAATGATGAGTACAGCTTTCAAAGTCAAAAACTTCAAATTGGATTGATGAACAGGTTCAAAAGGTGACATAGTCAATTTCTCCAGCACACAGCTGAGATCTTAAGGAGGAGCTACCTATTTACAAAGAGGTCTTAGGTGTAAAACACTTTCTAAGATTGAATGGAGAAGTTTGGGAAAAATTCCTGTTGTTAGAAGGTGTTTTGAATAGAAGAATATATAAGACATCCCAGAAACACAATCCTGTGAGACAGAGTCAAGGAGGATTTTATAATATTTATCTGGAAGGTCAGATTGGTGTACCCGTGGTGGTGGTGCTGTGGTAGCATTGTCGCCTCACAGTAAGATGCTGTCCGGTTCGATTCTCAGCTAGAGCATCTTCTGCGTGGAGACATGTGTGAATGGGTGTACCTTCGTTGAAGGTTGTGCATTAGGCCTGGCAAGCCGGTACGTAAAAATCAACTGCCAATCATTAGTGGACCAGAGTTTTGCTGTGGCGACCCCTAACCGGGAAAAGCCAAAAGACACAAACAAATCTGGAAGGTCAGATTGGTCAAAAGAGACATAGTCCATGTTAATACCTCATGATCTTTGAATAAAAATCCTGCAAAGATAACCAAGTTATCTAAATAAAAAAAAAGATGTGAATGCCATTCAGTCTGCAGTAATCTATGACTGGAACTAGGCATTTGTGAATACCCCTGGAGCTATATATACACCAAAGGTAAATCAGAGAACTGATAATGTGATCCAGAAACAGGGAACCATAGACATTTCCTGAAGTGTATCACTATGGGAATAAGGTAGCAAGCATCACTTAAATTTCAGATAGCATTTAAATCTGGTACTAGATTTGAAATTATTTTTATAACACATGCAATAACATTCCAGTTACACAAAAACAAATAAATAAAACATTACAAAAGTAAATACAATACTGACCATATGAAAGATTTTAGTGTCAGATAAGTATATAAAGTCCTGCACAGTTCCTATGACAGAAATTTCCCATAAATAAATCAAATTTAGTGTAACACAACATTTCCTATAGAGCTACAAAAGTATAAGGTACAACCTACACTGATCAATTAAACTGCAGTGTTTATGAAACAGTGAGAAAAGTGCAAATAGATTTGCAGCTAAGCCATTACAAAGGGCAAATTATTATCCCAAGAATAAAACTTCAGAGGGGGATATTTCACAGTGATTATTTGTCACCACTGTCTTTTTTGTCTTTACCTTAATCTATTACATTGTTTACTTAACAGGTAAGGCTAGGGTTATAGTTTAATTCCGAGAAACCTTGTCTAAAGACATCTCATCTACTTTTTGTGGATGATTTCAGATTGTATAGTTCATCAGACAAGCACTATGAAAGTACAACTACAAATGGTTAAAACTTTGTCAAATGATATAAGAATAGCAATTGGTCTTGATAAATGGTCAAAAGCAATTCTTACAAAAGAAAGTTTTAGCCCCAAGATAGCATCAACCTGGGACAGAATATGATATAAAGGAACATGATCAGGAGTTAATGTGTAAATACCTGGGAATAGATGAAGGGGGATGAATAAAACATGAACAAATGGGAGTAAAGCTCAGTAAGGATTATTTTGGAAGACTAAAGCTAGCATTGAAAACTGCTTTGACATCCAGGAATAAAATCCTAGCTTTAAATCTATCTGCTCTTCCTGTTTTAACTTACAGCTTTGATGTGACTGACTGTCAACAAAAAGCACTGAACCAGTTAGATAAAAAACAAACAAGAAAAATGCTTCATTAAACACATCTTGCTCGGAGGGCGGTATGGGCCTCCTCAAAACTGACTATATGTATAGATCTGCAGTTGTGGTGCTACATTCATATTTGTTGACCTCATCAGATCCAAACATAGTGAAAGTTCTAAAGCATGAAGAGAAGAAGTTTAAGATGATGTATTTTCTTAGTTTAGGCAGAGATATTTTCAAATAAAGCAGAAATGGAAATCAAACCAGAAGCAGACAAAAATCAGACAGTAACCAAGAATGCCAAAAAAACAAAATAATATAAAGAGAAAGATCAGATGAGAAGAAAAAATAATAGGAAAGTCCAAAAATATAGTGGCAAGTATAAAACACTTAAGGAGCAACCTCATGTTGACCAAGACTTGATTCAGAAAGGTTGCCCAAGATTGTAAACTGTGTACATGTTGGTTTACAAAGTCCATAGAACAAGTTGGGAAAAACAGATAAATGTAGGTTCTGTAAAACAGAACTGGAAACAGTTGCACATCTTGTTGCTGGATGCAATACACTCACGGCAGAGGGACTATACAGTGAAAGGCATAATAATGTGGAAAGACTGTTGCACTGAGGATTGTGCAAATACTACAGTATAGAGGTACCTAAGAAGCTTTGGAAACATTAACCATAAAGCATTATAGATAATGATGAAGTCTGTACCACATGGGATCAACTATTACCAACAGTTCAAAAAAAGAGAGATGCAAGAAAACAAAATACAATAGTACACGAAAAAAGAGAAAAGTAGCATTGATCATAGAAATTGCTACAGTAAGCAATTACAGTGTCTTACGTACAGAGAAACAAAGTCATAAAATACCAGGATTTACAAGTGTAAGCAAGAACAATGTGAAAGAAACACAGACAGTTCCAAAAGTGGTGCAAAACTAATAAAAAATAATTTGCAATTGCACTTAAATATGCTAGCAATACAAGTAACCCCATATGAACTGCATTGAGAGGCAATTGTGAACACATTTGGCTAACATCAAAGACTGTGGGGGGGATTCAGTAATCCTCTGTGTAAGACTAACTAAGTCTTACTCGGAAATGGCCGCCTAAGAGTATGATGTCAGCGCGCCATGCATATTCATGAGGGCGCGCTGACTCAACTCTAAGGCTAACATGGACTGTGTAGAAGTGCAGGGGGCATATCAGACTGCCGAGCAGTCCAAATATCCACTCCCCTGCAAGTGCCTAAATCTGCAAATGTCAGCAGATATGAGTGAGTCCGCTCAAATCTGTATACCCCCAACACTACACTCCCCCACATTCAAAAACCCTGTACAAATGAAATAAAATGTAAAACTATTTTTTTTATTATTCCCGAAATAGCTGCCCGTATTTGCGCTTGTGTGCGTGGGTGTGCCCATTGCTTAGCTACAGTAAGCAGTTTAGACATCAAAGAGGATAATAAACTACTAATATGCAAATTAAGCCAAATAGTAATAGCATAGTGGTAGAGCCTTCGCACAAAGAGGAGGCATTCCCAGTTCGGGTCCCAACACTCCTCTTTCCATTTTCAGTAGGAAATCTGTGCATAAAATAATTCCTAACATTTACCTTTTAAAGTTTATTAAAATGTATTGAAATGGCCTATGTAGTAGTGAACATTATTTTAAATATATATAAGAGGTGAAACGGTCATGCATACTAATGAATGCATAAGTAACCTATCTTAAGCAATGTGAAGCACTTCTAGGCAACGTTTACCAGTATTAAGCACATTTAAGAATAATTGCCCATAGCTTAGCACTGCTTTAACTAGCACAATGGCTTTGCGCGTAGCTGCGCATCGAGCCAACTCGCACAAACAAAACATGTTTGCGCAGAGCTGCGCACTCCGCCAACTAGTGCAATGTTGGGCAACGTAGAGCAACGTTGGGCAATTTAGAGCAAAGTCCGCTAAACATAGCCACACCTCCTAGCTGGTCAGGCCAGTAGTAAAATAAAAAGCAATGACAGGCTTCGAACCCGGGATACTGTGCATCATAATCAAAGTACAGAACCACTAAGCCATGACAGCGTTTGCTGTTCATGCACTGTCAACATACATATACATATTAATGAAAGTTTACTCAGTGCTAAGTAGGTGTGCACTCAGCTGAGAATTTTCAAAACTGGCCAATCACAAATAAGTGTGGGAAATGAGCCATATTTAAGCCCCATAGGCGGGAATAATCGCCATAACTGGTTGTAGCTCCCATCTGCAGTCAGAATGGCTGGTGCTGGAGGGGGCTCTCGTTTTCAAGCACAACGGTGGGGCATTGAGGAGTCAAAACTGATGGTTTGGCTCCTTGTCCATCATTATGATGCAAGACACCTGCAGGGCCAGTTCCAAGGCACAGAGTACAAAGCGGAAGCTTGGAACCATCTAGCACATGATCTCACCAGTGCCACAGGCGTCCCTCGGACTAGTGAGCAGGTCAGACACCACCATGCAGACCTGAAGAGACAGAAGCAGGACCAACTGAACCAATGAATACAGGAGGCCCATGGAAATGACAATGCCCCACTACTGAGTAGGTAGCCATGGAATGGAGTATGTAAGAATAGCTATTGTAGTCTATATAATGGACAGGTATGTCTCAATATCCCTTCATTTACTTCACAGCTGCATGTGTCCGTGCTGCGAATCAGCAAGCCTATGCAGATAGGCTGCTAAGGCTACGCCATCAGGCAGGTTAGTAATTATTCTGCATGTATTGTTATATAAAATAAGTGAGAGAGCCTGAAAAAAAGTGCTGTAGCCCAATAATAAAGGCATAAAATGCCCTGAATAATTTCTCTGCATGTACTGTTATATAAAATAAGTGAGAGAGCCTGAAAAAGAGTGTTGTAACCCATTAATAAAGGTAAAATAAGTCCTGAATAATTTCTCTGCATGTACTGTTATATAAAATAAGTGAGAGAGCCTGAAAAAGAGTGTTGTAACCCATTAATGAAGGTATAATACATCTTGAATAAGTCTTCTGCATGCACTGTAGTATCAAATAAATGAGAGAGCCTCTAGAAAAGTGTGTAATGTAATTAAAAAAGGTATAATTCCTGGAGTGTGTCCATGTCACTTACTTCTAAATGTTGTTGCACTCTTGCATTATATAAATAGTACTGTTGTATTAAGCGCTGTCAACCCACAGTTGGGCAGGCCCGTATAAAGTGGATGAAGGGAGTGCCAGTAGCTGTGAAGCATATATACAGTCCTCAACTGTTGGCTAATGGCTGGCATGCATAGGTAAATCTGGCACACGAGTAGCTTGTTAATGTGTTCCCCAGAAATGTGAGTGTGCTGCTAGAAATGTAGGGGGCTGTAGAAATATAACTGATAATGTCGCATGAATATATCCAGATATGTAGATATATAAATATAAATAAAATATATAAATACGTAGCAGTAACATCTGCATCCTGGACAGTTAGTATGTCAGATACAGATCAGGTATATAAGTAACTAGCCAAACCCATTACACAACTTAATGCACGTTGCCTAGTGTAATAATACATGTAGTGGATATACACCTGCAGTCAATAAGAATGTAGTGTAAACTATAAGTACATATAAGATGTTAATGGAGGTATCTTTTTACACCCTACTGTATGTGCATAAACAATGCAATTCCATACCTCAGTGGGTATGTGTAATCTCAAAACATTTGTTGGGACATATGTCCTATTGTTTTATAAATATCTGCATTTACTTTGATGCATGTGCCCTGTTCAAACACCACAATCTTGGTGGCCTGTTGCCACCAATCAATCCTGCATGCTGTTGGAATGTCCACTGTTGTTCTATATATGCATGTGTTATGCTTGCTATTCAACTGTTGGAACTCTGGTGTGTTGGGTTAATGGGAATATTACTGCATGCTGTTACAACTAATTTGGAATGCTGTTGGCTGTTACAAACCTATAATGTCATTAAATCCTCCTAAACATAGAACGTATGGGAAGGCCGGTCCCAGCAGACCCACCTGTCCCACCTCAGCTGGCGATGGCACCTGGCACCTGCAGGTCCTGTGCCCTGCCCGGGACCTCCTCCTCCATTGGCTCTGTGCCACCTTTGGGAGGAAGCGCTGCAGGGGATGGGGCTCTTCCCCACCCCATGCAAGCATGGCCAGAGGAGGGCCACTTATCACCCTCCGAACAGTCCAGGCTGTGGTACATAGGGAGATCCAGTGTTCAGTCGCTGATCCTCTACGCCAGCTCGAGGCAAGAGTGGTGCAACTCACGGGTGAGCCTGCCCCTCCTACACAGCCCCCAGCACAGCCACCCTCTGGGCTGTGAAGGTGCAGTGGTGACTGCCCATGGGTGGAGATGTCAGTTCCACTGTTGCCATCTGTGGGCTCATGGGCTTGCAATTTCCAAACATCCTTCCCCTTCAATGGTGTTCACCCCCCCCCATGTGTCATATTCTGCCCCTGTATGTTTCTTGTTTGTCTTGTCTGTTTACCTCCCCAACCTGCCTCCCCAAATATACCTACTTCCCTTATTCCCACATTCCACTCTCACCTGTAAAAAAAAAAATGGGCAATCTGCTCCCACAAAAAAATTACGCCCCATACATAGCTGCCCATTTTGCACAAATGTCTGCTGGACACAGAAACTGCAATTTAATTGGCTGTACAACATACTTCATTGTCCCCACCCCTCTCTCAGGGGCGGAAGGTTTCAAATGTCCCTCCAAATTACTAGTATATGCACAGCTGTTGCTGTTAAAGAAATGGGCAGCTATGGACCTTCCATACACCCATCCTGCACATCCTGGGCTGTTTTCCCTACTGTCTTACCCTCTTTGCTCCCCTTTTTCACCACTTTCCTATCACCCCATTTTCTTTTCTTTCAAAGAAATTAGTGCAGGGGATAGCGGGAGTAAGCACTTTTAAGCAGTAGTTAGCGGGTTTGCATGAGTGTGCACATGTGTGCACTTAGCTAAGTATTGCTAAGCGTCACTCAAACCCGCGCAAACACACTTACAACTGCTTAAAAGTGCCTTAGTCACCCTGCATATGAGGGGCCTTGTTCTGCTCAGCAGCAAAATAAAACACCACTGTCTCGAACCCCGGCCCTTGGACACACTAGACTGCATGAAGTACCACTAGGCCACAGTAGATATACAGCAGGTTGTTGCTGAAATATATATATCATGCATCAGAATGTGTGAATGTCAAGGAAAGATAGGACTGCCATAACACAAAACATGTTCTGTGGAACTTTACCAGTAGCTGTTGTGGAATTGCATTACATGACTGTGATAACAGAACCACACATTCTAGCAGGAAATAATTTTACAGCAGCACTCTACAACCCCCACACAGTATCCCACCCAAATGTACAAATTACCACTGTGTTCAAGATACAGCAAGGATGTAGGTAGGCATACTCAGTACTGGAATTGTCCAGTTTTCATAAGCATCCTGTGATAATGTCAACAAAATAAAAAGCACAAACTGTGCAGAAGTGAGTACATTAATATCCATAGTATAGCAGTTCCCAAACAGTTCATTTGCCAAATGAAAACATCTCAATAACTACATATGTATGGCAGCTAATTTTATAAGTAGAAAAGAAACTAAATACTCCCATGTATCTTGTGTTAGCATTTGTAGGGGTGAGTACAATTCTACACTGTCAACTGTGTACTGGAAGTGGCAACATTCAGGTCTGAGTACAACATTCAAATCACTGGCTACACCACTAGCTTCAGATATAAGAAGTATACCAACCTTCTGACTTACACTACGGTGTCCTCAGCAAACAAGCATGGGCCCCACTTTGGAAAGCTGAAAGGCCTACACCTACCTGACCTAGCAATTTATAGCATTGGGTTGCTATGACAGTGAGTACTGCAATTACCACACAGCAGGCTGCATGCAATTACCAAATGGTGGCCACCAATTGGTGCAGAGGCCATCACATGCACATGTGCAGATAACTCTAAAAGCAGGCTGTACTTGCTGTCCACACATGCAATCATTTCATTGCAGCCATGGAGAGAGAGAGAGAGAGAGACAGAGAGACACACAGAGACAGACAGACAGACACCGGCCACAACAACAGCAACAGTCACAGCAACAGCAAAAAAAAAAAAATCAAGATAAAAAAAAGAAATAAAAAAAAAAATTAGATATACATAAAAAAAAAACTCATCCATATGTGGCAGCAGTACGTATCTATGCACAGATGCCCTGCATAACTACTGCCATGGAGAAATCAGTGTGTAGCTGTGTGCAGTGGGATATGACTGTGACATATGCAGTTCAGCATTAAATGTCAAACATCTGATCCATGCTATCTGTGTTCTGTACAGTAGTGTGTACAATGGCTGTTTGGGGGAGTAGCGCATACAGTTATATAAACATGGATGTGACAGAGTAATAAATGCATGATAGTCATATTAACGTATAGCTTAGGATTGGCAACAGCTGTACCAGGCTAGTATGCTAATCTAGCATTTGCAGCTATATATACACCCTGTAATATTACTGTGTGCTCACATGTGACACCTGTTCATGTTGCAGCAAGGCCCAACAGGTCAGCCGTGAGGTCCATGGACTTACAACAGTGTGGACCTTGTGTGTGTATGGCAAACACATACGGAGAGATCTGTCTGTGTCAGATATATTAGCATCTGTACATGTGCATAGAGCAAGGGACATACTGCAACTGTTTGTGAAGGGTGGACATATATTTGTTGTTGAAGGTTGTTATGTGCATACTTCTATGTAGGTTGTAGTGTGTGGCAAACAAGACAGCATACAGTGCTGGTATATGACATGTGGTGGTTAAATGCTGTGGGTATGAATTGTCAGGTTTGCAGTGTTGCAGCCAGTGAGGCCTGCTAAAGCTACATGTGCTAAGAACACCTTCAATGCATTCCGCACAACACTGTGCAATATTATTACATAACAGTATACCTTGCAACCTTCGCATAATTGATATTCCCATCATGAAAGGTGGACCATATATGTGTCACCAATGTATGTTTATATTTATGCGTGTATATATATATATATATATATATATATATATATATATATATATATATATATAGAGAGAGAGAGAGAGAGAGAGAGAGAGACAAGGTCATATTTACTGAAACAGATGCCTGGTGACAAAGCCATGGACTCAAGCTCAATGTTGAAACTGCATTGGCATCCCTTCTGGCAAAAACTCTGTACCCATGAACTACCACATAGGTGGTAGTCTACTTAACACCGAAAGTGTGATAAGAGACCATGGGACACAGGTGGACAGTAGTCTCCCCTTTCATAATCACAGTGCCAGACAAGTCATGTAATCTGTCTACCTGGCACACCTCATCACAAAAGGTGAGTCATCCAGGGAAATATAGGTCAGTGTTCCCCTCTACTCATCACACATAAAGCCCATTATAGATTACAATGCTCCATGTGGTATGTACCTCACAAGACATCTACAGCAACTGGAAACGACAAAGACATACCTCACAAAGAGTAATGCCAGCCTCAAACAGATGCCCTATGCAGACCATCTCACAAACCCACAACTACACTGTGTCGCATACCACCTACCCAGAGTTGATCTCTGCCTAACATACTAAGCTATGTCAAACCCAGAGCTGTTGGACATGCTGCACATAAACAGATCACAATCTCTATGAGCTACACGCTCTAGGGACCCAAACCTTTTGACCACAATAAACAGAACATGCTGGAGGGATAGATTTCCATCTCAGAGACATCCCATACTCTGGAACAAACCAACTACCCATAGCAAACAAAGCTCCTAATTAGCAGTCGTCATAAATAATCCTGAAGATTGTATGGGAGATAGTGAATACACCCAGGCAATCACCTCTGTGTCTCTGCTTGACAGGACCACGTGAAATGCAATGACCTGTGTGTCAAAGGCCAGGGTAGTGTATGGCTAGGCTTCTATAGGCCCCAGGGCCAATAGCCTCTTACCTACCTATGAAGTGATACACACCCACATGTACTTGTTGCAATAATTGCTATGTGAGGTTGACTGAGCGTGATGGTGAATGTGTTGGTGAATGTGTCAGAGTTCGGTTTATGTGTGATAGCTTAGTGGGAAACTGTTTCTGTCATGGTATTATGTGTCCTAGCTGTGATCCCAGCAAAAGATGTGTATACAATTGCTAGGCTGAAAAAGCAGTATGCCATACAGTCTGACGTAGTCCCTTGTTGACGACTGAGGTGCCCATTGTAGGCTAAAGCAGTACATGTATGCTTATTGAGTGTTACTGCTGGTGAATCCAACTCCTGTATGAACTGTAGTACTACCTGAAGCTGTATGTCTAAACATCACTGTATGGTGTATGTCCACATTTATTGGAACCACTGTTTTGTGTGTTCCCTGTAGTCCTCACATATTACATACCTCAGGTATAAGGTCTCATAACTACTGACACACAATACTGTAAGGTACACAGGTAAAGGTCACCTGGGTTGCCATACCTATGTGTCTGGTATGTATGCCTGATGTGTGTGTGTGTATGCCTGTACCATGGCCTCGGTCATATGTGTGTTACAGGATATAACTGCGTATCTAGCAACATGTATAGTCTAGTACAGCAGTATGCCACCTATATTCATGAATGTGCCCATATGTTAGGCAGGGGTCTGCCATCAACGACTAGTGGGGTATACTGGTAATACTGTCACTGGACTTTACAATCATTGCAATGAATTACACTTTTCATGATGCATTAGCATGATATATACCTCCTGTGGCTAGGTTGTGCATTGTGTTGCATACAGTGTGCCATGTACTGTTGTATAGTATTACTTTATTTATAACTTTGTTGCTGTGCAAAACATGGTTTGATATATAGAGTGTGCCAGGCACCGTCAGGCAGTTGTGGGTTGAGAACTGACATGTGGTATTGAAAGTGTGTATCTTCTGACAGCCAATAGGTTGCTATACATGGCAGTTAATTGATATATGTACATTAGAAAGTTACCCGTGCCGCATTACTTGCTCACACATATTGTTTCATTGTCTTCCAGGGTTATGTCCCACCATCGTAATCCCACCTATAGCACGGCGGAGGAAGAGGTTATCACATCCAGCCTGGTGCAGCAGTATTCCCTGCTGTTCTCTAGAACCAGCCAGGACCAGCATGAGTGGACTGCGCTGAGGCAAGAGCTTGTCCGTAGGGTAAATGACATAGGCATGCATAACCGGACAGATGAGCAGGTACGCCATCACTGCAGTGATTTAATTAGACATAATGTTTGTTTGCTGTGAGACTATGCACATCCCAGTAATGTGGGTAGCTGCCTAAAACACATACAATACACAGAGCATTCCACACAATTGTGGCAACACTGATGTGGACATTGGATAGGCAGAGTCGATACATATGCACACAACATACACAACTTTGTCATACGCAGTACACATTAACATGCTACGCATGGCATATTCAGACGCCCGCTGTAAGGTCACACTACAGTATCTCACACGTCATCCACACAGCACACATAATATACCTGAGGGGTAGATGCCTCACATGTGGTTGTGAGACACTCTTTGACACATAACACATTCATGGTAGGCAATGCCCCCTATTGTGCACCTTACAAACCCATGTAACAACTGGCTGTGAAATGGTGAATGTAGCCATGGTACTGCAGTTCCGGTACAGCATGGTATGTGCCGGTCTGGCACACATTAGTAGCCTTGAGTGACCACATGATGCTGCATGATGATGGCTCATGGTAGTACACCCCATCCAGTTACAGTGACCACAGTACTACACATAGCATTACCTGCTATGCACCTCAATGTTGTGTGTGTGCAAACATAGGCACCTATACACAGTATGCATAGCAATCACCATTTGTACAAAGTGACACATATATGTCTTGTAATGCTATTGAGTATATAGGTCAAATGACACACACTGTGTCTGTGTGATGTTTAATGTTGCAGTTGTGTTGTAGCATGCCATGTCATGTCTGGCACTCGCATGTCCACAACATATCCTACACTCACCATAACCACTGTACAATGGCCATGTTGAGCAATGGTATTCCATCAGGTAAACATGCACCACTCATCCTGTGTGTATACATAGCATGCATGTGCTAATCCTGTGTCCACAATTATCTGCTGAAGACACAGATGCTCTAATCAGAAATGGATATCTACGTGACACACAGATACACATCCAGCCATGGTATATATACCTGTGAGAGATGGTGCACAGGACATTGCAGAGCTTATAATACTTGCACAGCACTGTCATGTCCATGTACACAGTGCATTCCAGGGTGAGGCCAATCACTGAACAACAGCACACATGCATCAAAGACATGTATAGTGTTATTGGCAAGGGCTGTCAACACCCACACTGCATGCTGTTGGGAAACACACATCCTGCATGCTGACACGTGTGATATAACTGTTTGCCTTGTGATACTGTACCCGACCATCACCCGCTATTGAGTATGTTCTGGATTGCTGGTGGTGTGTGTGTGTGTGTGTGTGTGTGTGTGTGTGTGTGTGTGTGTGTGTGTGTGTGTGTGTGTGTGTGTGTGTGTTTTAGTGAGGAGTGCATTTGTGTGCATGTGTGCATGTGTTCATGTGTGCATGTATGCATGTATGCATGTATGCATGTGTTCATGTGTGCATGTGTGCATGTGTGCATGTGTGCATGTGTTCATGTGTTCATGTGTTCATGTGTGCATGTGTGCCGACATCATGTACAGGTAGTAAAGTGTGTTTCCTGTCTTCCTCTCACAGGTGCTGACTTTAGGCTGGTTCACTGCAGCAGGGAAACTGATGTCACTGAGCAAAACAGTGATACTGATGATAGATGTATTGAGGCACAGGCATGTTTGCCAGGGTCTGTCGTTGGGCCACCAATCGACAGTACACAACTGTCCACCCCATCCATGCATGCAGTCATACTGCCAATACATCCATCACCAATGCCCTTAGCTGAGGGACAGCATACAGTTGGCATTGGCCAGGACAGTGTGGTATCCATGGCACATGCACCCTGACACAGCAGCCATACCCAGATGTCTGGAAGGGTACCACATAGGCAGATGTCCAGGGGTTCTCGTAGGAGCACTGCTGCTCATCATGCCACTGGCAGATGTGCCACAGGTCTGACAACATCACGCATGTTCCAGGCTGTCATGGAGGCACAGGCACGTATGGAACGGTACACCAGACAGGGACTAAGGGCACAGAGGGCACATAACACCGCCGTCATTGACAGTATCCATGACCTAGCAGGTGCCATCCATCATTACACCAAGGTCACTGATAGACGTTGGGGAGAGACATTAGATATCCTCTGCAATGTCATGTCCATGTGTCAGGACAGTGCGGGACAGTTGAGTCGTCGACTTGGACGTATGTGTTAGAAAAATATGTATTAATATATATGTTTAGTGCTTATTAGAAGCAAAGAAGGGATTAATACATTTTTACTCTATTAATGTTATGACAAGAAAAATGAATTCATATGAAACTGCAGTGTGCTTTCTGCAAGTTGGCTTCTGATCCTGGCAGCTGCTAGCACAGCAAAAGTTAATGTTTATGCTTTCCACAAGTGATTATCTGCTGGGTCAGGAAATTAAAGTGTAAAATAATGAGAATCCTCTGCTCTATCCTGCTTGAATAATTGGCCTTGTACATGTTCCTAGATAACGCACAACTGCAAGGAAGAAGTGATACATGAAACAAAGAGCTGGTTAGAGAAATGTATTGAGAATTGTATCTGCTATTGTGCTCGAATTAGCTTAGAACCTTGAGTGGCAACTTTCATAAAAGGACATTATAACTAACCAGGTGGCTAGCAAGGCCATGTTGTTTACCAAAATTCTTTTTTAAGCAAAATGTAGTATCAGCACCTCTGATGAATAGAATATTGTAAGCTAAAATTATGTAAAATAACTTGTGACTGACCACGTCAGTCTGGTAGGCAATGGCTAACAAGAAAGACTATAAAAGTTGTGTACTTCCTGTTTTATTCAGACAAAATTCTGTACTTGTACGTTTTTTGTCTCCTGGTGTACACTAGTAAAGTACCTGAACCTGAACCTCCTGTGTATTGATCTTTTTATTACAGTATTTTTCATTTAACAGTATGCCATCAACATCAGCAGCTGGCAGTCACCGAGGACGTCCCTCAAGCCACAGCCGCTCCTGTAGTGCCAGTACCAGCCCCAGCAATGTTGGGGGTGGGCTGTCCATAGAACGTCCTAGAAAACCATGTGCACATGGCTCTGGACAGTCCCAGCAGGGATCTGTGTCCAGTGTACATCCATCCACCTCTGGGGATAGTACCCAGTTTGGCTTAGTACCTGATAGTGTCAGTAGCACCTCTGCCAGGCACAGGTACTGTATCCGTGGCCAAAGACGGTGATCTGTAAAGCCTCGCAGGTACAGTCTGTGGCTGTCCCACATATACCCGTGTATGGCAGCCACATGGTGGAACTATGTGCATGCAGACACACACACACATACTCCAGATACCTAGGGCTAACACATACCCACACACATTACATCAACATTGGCCCATACCAGTATTCTTGCCCCTCACACACACACACACACACATACATGTCGATTGGATGGCTCACTGTAGGCCTCTGGCAAACCAACAAAACACCCTGTGCATATGATGAAACCTGTGCCACCTCCTGTCATCTGTAACATCGATGCAGGAACAGACTACCATGATGCTGATGCACAGGGTGTCTTTATAGCAGTATAGCAATGTTAGCATGTTGTCAGCAGTAGAGTGTAATGATATGCTTGAAGGTGTAGCTGAGCAGGCATGATACATTAAAGCTATGATTGTCATTGTAGTGTTGTTTACACCAGTGTTAGTTCCAATTGTGTATTGTCCGGCCATGTGCCACTTGGCTGATGTGTGCAGTATTGGCTGCATGTGTTAGAGAGTGGACAGTATGTGTAGGATGTGTGTAGCACAGATTTGCAGGTGTACAGTTGTGAACATGGTGGAGGTGCACTGTCTGCATGTACATGCATAGTGGACACATGGGCAGTGTGACATGCTCTGTATTACAAAGTAACACTCCATAGTTTCTATTGGTGGCCAGTATGCATTGTACTACATACATTTCAGAACCTGACTACACATGTGTATATGACATGGTTTGACACTGTGCTGTGGGTGATACTGTTACTATCTGTCATTGTTTTGCATTCTGGTAGTATACATCACTTCAACAGCCTGACCATAACCAATCGTTAGATGATGTCTTGACAACTGACAAACAGATGTAGGACACACAGCAACATTTGGATCCTTCAGGTACTATACTATGCCAGTAACCACTGGTATTCACCTGTGCCCATTACTGACACCACTCCTGTTTGGCATATAGCTATCTTAGCTACAAGCAATCACAGTAGGGATATGTCAGTCCACGTCTGGTAATGCATACTGTGGCCTATAATGCATTCTCCAGATGACACGCACATCCTCCACAAGGGTATCATACAGACAGATGCCTGTTGTCAAACCCATGCTGTAAAGCTATAAGCCAAACTAAGCATAGTCATCCACCTTTACGGAACATATTATTCCCACAGTACCACATAGGTAGTAGCCACCAACATGATGAACAGGTACCGATGTGTACATGCAACCAAGTGTTACGTCATCTCTCCTTTGTTAATCACATTTTAAAAGGTATTTTGAAATCCCTCAGTGGATCACATAAGCAATAAGGGGTCTGCATGCATATCCACAAAGGTTGTTCTACACCTGTTATGAATAGTCATCATTGACAGAATTTGCTGCGTTTGAACAGGTCTGATATATACCTCGGCCATAAACCCTCACTCACACATTCCAATAGGAACTGTAATGAGTTTGTGTGACACAGATGACCTAGGCCAGGGATCACTGCAGTGGCTGGGTTTGTCACAAGCATACAGATGTGACCTAAGGTCTGGGAAGCGGCAGCACAGTCTGGCAAAGATGACAGCTGTGTTCTTGGAGAAAGCAAGGTTCCCACACATGCAATCATTGAGATAACATGTGCGTATATGTATTTGCCACACAGCTAGCTCACATGTGCAATGCATACTGATATGTCAAACAGTAGTAAAAGCAAAATCCACAACACATTGACATACACACATCAAGTGCAGGATTCAAACCCCTACCTAAACACTTCATGATACTAGAGGAGTACACATTAACACGACATGCTATACATATTACTGGGAGTTTTGTATTCCACAGGTATATTTGTAGGATGGTGACATCATCAGACTTGACAAAGGTTAGTTTACCCCTTTTGAGGTGTTTTACTACTCTCCTAAAAGGCTGCTCTTTCCCAAGGAAACCACACACAGTTGTCCAGTGTAGGATTCAAACCCTTACTGAACTATTTCATGAAATCACAAGAATATGCATTAACACGACACGCTATACACATTACTGGGCGTTGTGCTTTCCTCAGGTATATTTGTAGGATGGCGACATCATCAGACTTTACAAAGGTTAGTTTACTGCTTTTGAGGTGTTTTACTACTCTCCTAAAAGGTTGCTATTTCCCAAGGAGACCACACACAAACACACACAGTTGTTCAGTGCAGGATTCAACTCCCTGCCTAACTACATCATGATACTAAAGGAGCATGCATTAACCGACACGCTATACACATTACTGGGAATTATCTTTTCCACAGGTATATTTGTAGGATGGTGACATCATCAGACTATACAAAGTGGGTTACATTAGGTGACATTAGATGGGCTACATTGAAGGAATGTCTAAACACTTTGGCTATGTGATCATCAAAGGTGAGTTTACTATCTACCTGTGTCCCCAGGGCCATAATGACTTTCTCCGTACATACTGGATTACCACCTATGTGGCAATTTGTGTGCACTTTGTTTTACCCATAGGGGATGACTATGCATTCTTTGCCATTCAGCTTGAAGGCATTGTTTTGACACCAGGTATCTGTCTCTGTAAGCCACTTCTGGAGGATGTCTGTGTCAGCTGTACAGTCGATTATGGACCACAGTTACCATTCATCTGCAAACCTGTTCAGCCATACACCTCCCGTGCTTGTGTGTACCTCTGAGCAGTATCTACTGAACAGGTGGGGTCCCAGGACCAAGACCTGTGGGATGCCATTTGTGACTGGCTTAGAGTTGGACATGGCACCCACAACTAGGAACATGTGTGTTTGATGTGTGAGCCACTTGGCCACCCATCCTGTGACATAGCTGTTAATGTTCAAGCTGGTACACTTGTCCATGATGACAGAGTGGGGAATGGTCTAGTAAGCCCTTAGTGAGGTCCAGGTGGGCTGTGTGGACTACTTTCACCTCCATCTATGTCCTTGGTAACTGTTTTAAATAAGTCAACTAGGTTTGGGAGCCAGGCTCTGCCTTTAACAAGGTGAAGTTGTGTAGCGTCCAGTGTCTGGAGATCTCCAATGTCTCAGTGTATGGGTTCCATGACAATTTGCTCAATAGCTCTGTAGACCCGGCTGAGTAGACATATTGGGCAATGGTTTCCAGGTTCTGTTTTGGCACACCCTTTATGGAGCTGGATGACTGTTAGTGTATGCCATTCTTTGGGTACATAGCCTGTGGTACACTTGAGTCTGGACTGTGAATGTAGGTAAGGGTGTAGTTCCTTATGGGCCTAGTGTAAGTCGCAGCCTGGGACAACATACAGCCACATTGATGCTTAGGTTCTTAGCTTTGGTGATGGCTGTGTTTACCTGCATGTCCATGACGTCTGGGTCTCTGCATCCTTCTGTGATGGACACAGGCCCTTTTGGGGATGATGGGGGGGGAGTTTACACTGAACTTGTACCCCTGGATGTGGGCAATGAAAGTTGGTTTGGTGTATTTCTTTCCTTTTTTCAGTAGCTGACAGCATATTTGGAAGTTGACACCTACATGTCTGGTATAGCTACCAAAGGTTTTGTGGTTGTTATTCTTACATTCCTTGGCTATTTGTCTTTAGAAACTGTCCTTGGATTATTTTATGAGTGATCATTGTTTCTTCCTGATAATGATCAGTGATGCCTTTCCTTTAGTGAAGTTGGATCTATCATGTGTTCATTTCCTCCTTCTCTTGTCTAGCTTATTTATGGACAACGACCACCTGATTGTTGTCCTACTTTTGGAGGAATGTATCTTGGTTTTATTTGTGATGTCTCATTCCATGCATCCCTGTAGATGCTCATAGGATGCACTTGTAAATGATTCTGCAGATTGTATGCCATTATCGTACAGCAAGAGGTCTTCGGAACGTTCCACTTTGGTCTTGGGAAGTGTGCAGTTTGCTTTTGCAAATATCTTCACAGTGGTTTCATTGACTAGGTGGGGGGGGGGGTGGGATGTGGATGTCCAGTATGATTACTTAATGATCTGATATTACCAGTGAGGGGTTTATCTCTGTTGTGAAACACTGGTACCCCATGTTGGTGATGATCGTGTCCGGTATGTTGTCACCTCTAGTGGGTGTGGTGACCAGTTGTTCCAGGGTGTTAGAGTTTTTTAACTCTAGGACACATTGGGCAAAGGACGTTGTATATGAGTAATTCACCCACTCAATGTTTGGGTAGTTGTAATCTCCTCATATAATGGTGTTTGATAGGACCTTTATATTTGCCATTGTTCTCCAGAATACTGAGTGAGGTTCCTGAGACAAGGTACGTGATCTGTAGCAGGCTACAATCTGATGGGCAGCTTTGCCCAATCTTAGTTGCACTTGCATGGTCTCCAAGGCCTCATGCTGTGCCAGTAACCTGAAGGTGTGGATATCCATAAGGTAAATGGGTACACCCCTTCCTTTTGTATTTCACTCGTGGTTTTGGGTCCAAAGGTCAGAGTGATTGTGAGTGTTTTACATGGAGCATATCCAACAGCTCTATGTCTGACATAGCTTGGTATGTTAGGCAGTAAACATCTCTGAGTAGGCGATATGCAAGGGAGTACGGATGGAGCATTTTGCGATGGTCTGTGTATGGCATGTATTTCAGGCCACTAATGCTCTTTGTGAGGTATTGTTGCTGGCTTTCCAGTTGTTGTAGTTGTCTTGTGAGGTACATAGCAACAGTGGTGTTGTACTCTTTTATAGTTCTAGTGAGTGATGAGTAGAGGGGAACAATGTCCTCTTCTATTCTGCATGAGACACATTTTGTGATGAGGTGTGCCACATAAGAGGGTTTCCTGACTACTGTGGGAATGTGCTTATCACAGTTGTATCCACTGTCCACCTGTGACCCAGGGTCTCTTGTCACACTTACAGTGTGAAGTATACTACCACCTATGTTGTAGTTCTTGGCTACAGAGTTTTTAACAAAGGTGATGATAATGCACCTTTTGGCATTGAGCTACAGCCCACATCTTTGGTGTTTACAGTGATGGCTCCTAGTTTGCAGTCCTCTGGAAACTTCAGTAGCCACAGACCTTCCATGTTAATGTTTTCTTCAGGGAAGTAGATACTACACAGCCTGGGAAATGATCTAGTCCCATGGCTGCTTTGATACTGGCTTTGGAGAGTGTTTTTTACCTGTGCAGCCGTGATGACAGTAACTTTGCAGTTTTCCATTATAGAGATGTGCTCTTTCATGGGTGAGAGGGGGGGTAAAGTTAACACTGATCCTATCTGCCAGGATGTTGGCAATATTAGTTGGCTCTGTACATTTAGTGCCATTGAGCTGTAACTCAGAGCAGATCTGAGTGTAACCATGACATGGACCTGTCTGTTGGGCAGAGATCTCCTGAGTAGACAGTATGCAACAGAGTACAGATTGGTTTACATTCAGTCTTGTTGCATTGGGCAACTATTTGAGGCCAGTAATTCTCTTGTTAAGGTACTTCATTGGTCTTTCTAGCTACTGAACGTGCCTAGTCAGATTCATCGCAAGTGTGTTGTGGTACTCTCTGACAGGTCTGATGACTGCTGAGTAGTGGCAACCTCCTTTGACCTACATGCACAAACCTTGGCAGTTTGTGTGAACACATAGCATGATTTTCCAACCACTTTGTGAATGTGTTTCTGGAAGTAGAAATGACTATCCACATTTGTCCATAGATCCCTTATTATCACATCCGTATTTAGCCTAAGTGTGTGAGCATGCCCAGTATGACCTTTCAGTATCTTCCTGCCTGACATTTGTTTCATTTCTTTAAGTGTGTGAGCATGCCCAGTATGACCTTTCAGTGTGATGCTGAATGAAGTCCACTACATTTGAAGTTGTGTGTGTGAGCACACACAGTATACACATTTATACTATATGTGTATGGTAAATCAAGTTGTATTTTTACGTCAGGGCTCACCTTTGTGTCATAGATCAACAGGGATCATGCTGTGCCTGCAGGGCTTCCATGAGACACTTTGCATAGACTTATCAACATTTCTACATACAGGGGGGGCAGCTATTCTTTGTACATTTCTACCCGTGGGCACACCGGATTGTTACTGTGGGTGTACATAGGATGTGGGTTTCACCTGACACTTATACACATTTGCTATGCCTGCACTGCTATGTACAGGACACCTTTTCAGTCTGTACTGTTGCCTATCGTACTGGCTTAAGGCATACTACTGTACTACAGATCTTAGCATCCAATGTCACATATATTAGCTTGCGACTTCATAGCCTACACAACCCACATCACACCGCCTGGCCTGATGTTCTCTGTCTGCATAGGCGTGTGAGGGAGGTTAGCCATTTGCCTCTTTAGGGGCATGATACAGCATTGCTTTGTGTTTGCATTAGTGTACAATTGTCCTGCTGTGTCTGTGCCACTGTAATGCTATCACAGCTTAGTGGTTCAGTACTGTGACTATAGTGCACAGTATCCTGGGTTCAAGCCCTGTCACTGCTTTTTATTTTCATGCTGGCCAGACCAGACTGCTTAAGGAACAGTAAAGCAGATATGAGCATGTTTAACTGACTTAGCTCAACTTTCTCTGACCTTGCCCAACACTGCACGAGCAATTTTGTTTACATATACTAGATATTGGTGAAAGCTGCTTAGCACTGCTTTATATTGCTTAAAACATGGCAATCATGCCTCAGGTGGTGCTGCAGTGCTGCCTATGTCGGATGCACATACTACACTCCCTATACATGTTTGGAAACAGGTTGTGTCAAGTTAGGCATCCCTTTTATTTTATGTGCGACTCAGAGAGAGAGGTATCATTTCCAGGGTTCCTACTGAGCCAGTGTATATGCTATGCATTGCCTCTTTGCCAAGGACAAGGCATACTGGACACGCCTCCTTCTGCCTACTGGGGCAGGCTCAGGTTGTTCCTCCTCTGAGTCACGCTGTGCCTGTGCAGGCCTTGGCAATGGTGGGGGCCTGTTTGGCCCAGCCCCATGCTGTTCCTGCTGCAGCTGTTTTCACAGGATCATATTGTGTAGCATGGTACATACCATGACAATTTGGGTACATGTAGTTGGTGAGTACTGCAAGGCTCCACCAGATGTGATCAGGCACCAGAACTATGACTTGAGCATCCCAAACACATGCTCAATTACATTTCGTGTTTGTGTGTGTGTCTCATTATGGAGTTCTTGTTCAGGTGTGTGTGCATTTCTGATGGGTGTCATCAGCCACGGCTCCAGTGATGTATCCAGCATCCCCCACTAGGAGACCGTCAGGGATGTCCCCATTGGCAAATGTCTGGTACAGCTGCGACAGATGCCAGATATAGAAATTGTGGTAGCTTCCAGGGCAGCCAGCACACACATTCAGTATTATGCCCTGGGCATCACACACGACCTGGCAGTTGATGGAGTGGAAGCCCTTGCGGTTGATATAGGCCTTACCCCGCTCACCAGCTGGTGCTTTGATGTTTATGTGCGTGCAGTCAATTGCTGGTAGAGATGCATATTGCTGGCCAATACCTCATGGGAATTGGGGAAATATACATGATCACCGACATGTGCTGACATCATCAGACTATACAAAGTGGGTTACATTAGGTGACATTAGATGGGCTACATTGAAGGAATGTCTAAACACTTTGGCCATGTGATCATCAAAGGTGAGTTTACTATCTACCTGTGTCCCCAGGGCCATAATGACTTTCTCCGTACATACTGGATTACCACCTATGTGGCAATTTGTGTGCACTTTGTTTTACCCATAGGGGATGACTATGCATTCTTTGCCATTCAGCTTGAAGGCATTGTTTTGACACCAGGTATCTGTCTCTGTAAGCCACTTCTGGAGGATGTCTGTGTCAGCTGTACAGTCGATTATGGACCACAGTTACCATTCATCTGCAAACCTGTTCAGCCATACACCTCCCGTGCTTGTGTGTACCTCTGAGCAGTGTCTACTGAACAGGTGGGGTCCCAGGACCAAGACCTGTGGGATGCCATTTGTGACTGGCTTAGAGTTGGACATGGCACCCACAACTAGGAACATGTGTGTTTGATGTGTGAGCCACTTGGCCACCCATCCTGTGACATAGCTGTTAATGTTCAAGCTGGTACACTTGTCCATGATGACAGAGTGGGGAATGGTCTAGTAAGCCCTTAGTGAGGTCCAGGTGGGCTGTGTGGACTACTTTCACCTCCATCTATGTCCTTGGTAACTGTTTTAAATAAGTCAACTAGGTTTGGGAGCCAGGCTCTGCCTTTAACAAGGTGAAGTTGTGTAGAGTCCAGTGTCTGGAGATCTCCAATGTCTCAGTGTATGGGTTCCATGACAATTTGCTCAATAGCTCTGTAGACCCGGCTGAGTAGACATATTGGGCAATGGTTTCCAGGTTCTGTTTTGGCACACCCTTTATGGAGCTGGATGACTGTTAGTGTATGCCATTCTTTGGGTACATAGCCTGTGGTACGCTTGAGTCTGGACTGTGAATGTAGGTAAGGGTGTAGTTCCTTATTGGGCCTAGTGTAAGTCGCAGCCTGGGACAACATACAGCCACATTGATGCTTATGTTCTTAGCTTTGGTGATGGCTGTGTTTACCTGCATGTCCATGACGTCTGGGTCTCTGCATCCTTCTGTGATGGACACAGGCCCTTTTGGGGGTGATGGGGGGGGGAGTTTACACTGAACTTGTCCCCCTGGATGTGGGCAATGAAAGTTGGTTTGGTGTATTTCTTTCCTTTTTTCAGTAGCTGACAGCATATTTGGAAGTTGACACCTACATGTCTGGTATAGCTACCAAAGGTTTTGTGGTTGTTATTCTTACATTCCTTGGCTATTTGTCTTTAGAAACTGTCCTTGGATTATTTTATGAGTGATCATTGTTTCTTCCTGATAATGATCAGTGATGCCTTTCCTTTAGTGAAGTTGGATCTATCATGTGTTCGTTTCCTCCTTCTCTTGTCTAGCTTATTTATGGACAACGACCACCTGATTGTTGTCCTACTTTTGGAGGAATGTATCTTGGTTTTATTTGTGATGTCTCATTCCATGCATCCCTGTAGATGCTCATAGGATGCACTTGTAAATGATTCTGCAGATTGTATGCCATTATCGTACAGCAAGAGGTCTTCGGAACGTTCCACTTTGGTCTTGGGAAGTGTGCAGTTTGCTTTTGCAAATATCTTCACAGTGGTTTCATTGACTAGGTGGGGGGGGTGGGATGCGGATGTCCAGTATGATTACTTAATGATCTGATATTACCAGTGAGGGGTTTATCTCTGTTGTGAAACACTGGTACCCCATGTTGGTGATGATCATGTCCGGTATGTTGTCACCTCTAGTGGGCGTGGTGACCAGCTGTTCCAGGGTGTTAGAGTTTTTTAACTCTAGGACACATTGGGCAAAGGACGTTGTATATGAGTAATTCACCCACTCAATGTTTGGGTAGTTGTAATCTCCTCATATAATGGTGTTTGATAGGACCTTTATATTTGCCATTGTTCTCCGGAATACTGAGTGAGGTTCCTGAGACAAGGTACGTGATCTGTAGCAGGCTACAATCTGATGGGCAGCTTTGCCCAATCTTAGTTGCACTTGCATGGTCTCCAAGGCCTCATGCTGTGCCAGTAACCTGAAGGTGTGGATATCCATAAGGTAAATGGGTACACCCCTTCCTTTTGTATTTCACTCGTGGTTTTGGGTCCAAAGGTCAGAGTGATTGTGAGTGTTTTACATGGAGCATATCCAACAGCTCTATGTCTGACATAGCTTGGTATGTTAGGCAGTAAACATCTCTGAGTAGGCGATATGCAAGGGAGTACGGATGGAGCATTTTGTGATGGTCTGTGTATGGCATGTATTTCAGGCCACTAATGCTCTTTGTGAGGTATTGTTGCTGGCTTTCCAGTTGTTGTAGTTGTCTTGTGAGGTACATAGCAACAGTGGTGTTGTACTCTTTTATAGTTCTAGTGAGTGATGAGTAGAGGGGAACAATGTCCTCTTCTATTCTGCATGAGACACATTTTGTGATGAGGTGTGCCACATAAGAGGGTTTCCTGACTACTGTGGGAATGTGCTTATCACAGTTGTATCCACTGTCCACCTGTGACCCAGGGTCTCTTGTCACATTTACAGTGTGAAGTATACTACCACCTATGTTGTAGTTCTTGGCTACAGAGTTTTTAACAAAGGTGATGATAATGCACCTTTTGGCATTGAGCTACAGCCCACATCTTTGGTGTTTACAGTGATGGCTCCTAGTTTGCAGTCCTCTGGAAACTTCAGTAGCCACAGACCTTCCATGTTAATGTTTTCTTCAGGGAAGTAGATACTACACAGCCTGGGAAATGATCTAGTCCCATGGCTGCTTTGATACTGGCTTTGGAGAGTGTTTTTTACCTGTGCAGCCGTGATGACAGTAACTTTGCAGTTTTCCATTATAGAGATGTGCTCTTTCATGGGTGAGAGGGGGGGTAAAGTTAACACTGATCCTATCTGCCAGGATGTTGGCAATATTAGTTGGCTCTGTACATTTAGTGCCATTGAGCTGTAACTCAGAGCAGATCTGAGTGTAACCATGACATGGACCTGTCTGTTGGGCAGAGATCTCCTGAGTAGACAGTATGCAACAGAGTACAGATTGGTTTACATTCAGTCTTGTTGCATTGGGCAACTATTTGAGGCCAGTAATTCTCTTGTTAAGGTACTTCATTGGTCTTTCTAGCTACTGAACGTGCCTAGTCAGATTCATCGCAAGTGTGTTGTGGTACTCTCTGACAGGTCTGATGACTGCTGAGTAGTGGCAACCTCCTTTGACCTACATGCACAAACCTTGGCAGTTTGTGTGAACACATAGCATGATTTTCCAACCACTTTGTGAATGTGTTTCTGGAAGTAGAAATGACTATCCACATTTGTCCATAGATCCCTTATTATCACATCCGTATTTAGCCTAAGTGTGTGAGCATGCCCAGTATGACCTTTCAGTATCTTCCTGCCTGACATTTACTTCATTTCTTTAAGTGTGTGAGCATGCCCAGTATGACCTTTCAGTGTGATGCTGAATGAAGTCCACTACATTTGAAGTTGTGTGTGTGAGCACACACAGTATACACATTTATACTATATGTGTATGGTAAATCAAGTTGTATTTTTACGTCAGGGCTCACCTTTGTGTCATAGATCAACAGGGATCATGCTGTGCCTGCAGGGCTTCCATGAGACACTTTGCATAGACTTATCAACATTTCTACATACAGGGGGGGCAGCTATTCTTTGTACATTTCTACCCGTGGGCACACCGGATTGTTACTGTGGGTGTACATAGGATGTGGGTTTCACCTGACACTTATACACATTTGCTATGCCTGCACTGCTATGTACAGGACACCTTTTCAGTCTGTACTGTTGCCTATCGTACTGGCTTAAGGCATACTACTGTACTACAGATCTTAGCATCCAATGTCACATATATTAGCTTGCGACTTCATAGCCTACACAACCCACATCACACCGCCTGGCCTGATGTTCTCTGTCTGCATAGGCATGTGAGGGAGGTTACCCATTTGCCTCTTTAGGGGCATGATACAGCATTGCTTTGTGTTTGCATTAGTGTACAATTGTCCTGCTGTGTCTGTGCCACTGTAATGCTATCACAGCTTAGTGGTTCAGTACTGTGACTATAGTGCACAGTATCCTGGGTTCAAGCCCTGTCACTGCTTTTTATTTTCATGCTGGCCAGACCAGACTGCTTAAGGAACAGTAAAGCAGATATGAGCATGTTTAACTGACTTAGCTCAACTTTCTCTGACCTTGCCCAACACTGCACAAGCAATTTTGTTCACATATAGTAGATATTGGTGAAAGCTGCTTAGCACTGCTTTATATTGCTTAAAACATGGCAATCATACCTCAGGTGGTGCTGCAGGGCTGCCTATGTTGGATGCACATACTACACTCCCTATACATGTTTGGAAACAGGTAGTGTCAAGTTAGGCATCCCTTTTATTTTATGTGCGACTCAGAGAGAGAGGTATCATTTCCAGGGTTCCTACTGAGCCAGTGTATATGCTATGCATTGCCTCTTTGCCAAGGACAAGGCATACTGGACACGCCTCCTTCTGCCTACTGGGGCAGGCTCAGGTTGTTCCTCCTCTGAGTCACGCTGTGCCTGTGCAGGCCTTGGCAATGGTGGGGGCCTGTTTGGCCCAGCCCCATGCTGTTCCTGCTGCAGCTGTTTTCACAGGATCATATTGTGTAGCATGGTACATACCATGACAATTTGGGTACATGTAGTTGGTGAGTACTGCAAGGCTCCACCAGATGTGATCAGGCACCAGAACTATGACTTGAGCATCCCAAACACATGCTCAATTACATTTCGTGTTTGTGTGTGTGTCTCATTATGGAGTTCTTGTTCAGGTGTGTGTGCATTTCTGATGGGTGTCATCAGCCACGGCTCCAGTGATGTATCCAGCATCCCCCACTAGGAGACCGTCAGGGATGTCCCCATTGGCAAATGTCTGGTACAGCTGCGACAGATGCCAGATATAGGAATCGTGGTAGCTTCCAGGGCAGCCAGCACACACATTCAGTATTATGCCCTGGGCATCACACACGACCTGGCAGTTGATGGAGTGGAAGCCCTTGCGGTTGATATAGGCCTTACCCCACTCACCAGCTGGTGCTTTGATGTTTATGTGCGTGCAGTCAATTGGCTGGTAGAGATGCGTATTGCTGGCCAATACCTCATGGGAATTGGGGAAATATACATGATCACCGACATGTGCTGACATGGCATTCAGGAACTGGTGCAGTACCCTTGATGCTGATGCCTGTGAAATCCCCATCATATCACCAGTTGGTCTCTGGAAGGTACCTGTTGCTAGTATTCTTAGGCCAACACATACCTTGGTTTCCATTGGGATGGGTTCCCCTCTGTTGGTTTTGTGTGTGAGGCGAAGCCTGCACAGCTCAACAATTTGCTGCAGGAGCTCTCTGTCCACTCTATAGCGCTCCACTATCTCCAGCTCATATAGTCCCTGGTAGGTTACCCTAGGTCTGTACACTCTTCTCTGTCTCCTCACTGTGGGTTGCTCAGCAGCATTCGCAATGGCACCACCCTCAGCATCTTGCACATATTGCCTTATAACAGCAATGGCAGCCCCTAACATTTGTATGTCTCAGTTTAAGCTTTTTAAGTTTTCATTTCTCTTTGTTGACTGCAGTGTTGCAGTGTTTCTGACAAATACATGGGGAATGTTGTTTGCAGAGTTTTAAGTGCTGGGCTGGGCTGGGCTAGTGTACTGCCTGTGTAATTGGCTGATTCTGATTGATTTCACCTGGCAGCTCTGCTAGTTCTCCTTGGCTAACTTCCTACTACTTCTTTTCCTTCCTTTTCCCTTTCTGTTTCCACAGGGGGCAGCGCCACGCAAACAAGCGCAAACACGTGCACACGAGTGCACATGCGTGCACACAGGCTTACACAGGCTTAGACAGGTGCACACACGTGCACACAGGCTTACACAAGCTTACACAAGCTTAGGCGGGTGCACATTCATGTATACAGGCTTAGACAGCCTTACACAGGTTTACACGGGTGCACACACGCACACACAGGCTTAGACAGGTTTACACACGTGCACACGAGTGCACACAGTGTAAGCAGCTTTGCAAGAAACTTTAGTGATAGCCACGACATACACCTTCGGTTTCTGGGTTTCAGTTTAGGCAACTGTAGACACGCCTCTTCTAGTCCTGAGTAACTCACAGCAAACACATGCCACTCTGCTCCAATAAGCTTACAGTCTTTTTGATACATATCCCCTCATGATATCACCCATCTTCTACTCTGTTACTCCCCTTATCCTACTCTTACACTCTAGGGACATGGTTCACATAGCAGGGAAAATTGGGATTCACTATCCTTATACTCATTTGCATAGGATTGCCTACTAATGCTTGATTACATCTCTCAGACTGAGCTTCCCCCCTTAGCAACCACTACTCAGTAGCCATGTTGTCTTCAGCCTGCCATTCACTTGTATGGCAGATGAATATTTTTAATTAAATCCCTATTTGTGGCTTTTATTTTTTGTTTTTCTGGTTTTTAGTGCGCCACACGTTTGCGCGGCACTGCGCTACACTTAAACATTGGAGATCGAGGAAAAAAATTAATTTTTATTATTTTGCAACACTTAAAAATGCTAGTGGCCATATATTTGGCCATTGGCATGCTTCCTCAACTGGATGCATCCTTTATTTGGAGCTGTCATGGCTCCGTTTTGCTATTTGCAGAACAGTACTCAGTTGCCAACTGAGTACATTTCTGCAAATAACACTACTCTTACTCGGACAGGTTAGTGTTTCCTGGATCACAGATTTACCTCATTTGCATAGCTTTCAGCAGCAAATGAGGTAATTTGCATAAACTAACACTGTCCGTGCAAGAGTCATTTATGAGCTCTCTTGCACACCCCTGCCGGCTGTTCCTGGATCGCTCGGCAGACACGTTGGCTGGATGGAGTCTTACTCTACTCTTAGACTCCGTGCAAGCCTTCATGAATCTAACCCTGCATTAATACTAATTTTATGAACTCCAGTTGTACCCTGACTTAGGAATGAAACCCATTCCCGTCATGGCAGAAGAAACCTAAAATACCTGGAGAAGTTAAATCAGAAGAAATAATAATGAACTTTTCTAATGATGTGCCAGACAAAAATTAATACTTTATGAGATGTTTAATTATTGCCTTAAAAACAAGGGTCTGTTTTCTGTATGCACTTTATAAACTTTATGTTCCATAGTGCATGCTACGGTGTGTAAATATTGTGTATTTCAGACTGACTTTTTTAGATATTGACTTGGGCTAAAAATGCAGTCCTTTATGCTAATTCAAACTTACTAGCCTGCATACCATAATATATCCATGAGTATGGGGAGGTGCCAATGTACAGTTTTAGTCATTCTGTGCTCCCAGTTGTGACAATCACAATCCATAGAGTGCTCCTCCAAACACATACACACACACACACACACACACACACACACACACACACACACACACACACACACTCACAAATTGTAACTTTAAAATGTTCCCATATTTAATGGTTTGAGTCCCAAATTGAGCTAATATTGTCTTTTCACTTCTATAATTTAAGAGTATTGGGTAACACATAAAATGAATGAGATCTCAACAGAAGTTTATGTACCATCAACTATTAATTTCATTGTGTCCTGTGCTCATGATTGCTGGGTATCAGATGACTTGTAAAAATATCAAATGAACAAAGACAAGCAAGGGGATCAGTCATTTTTCAGGTTAAGTGCTGCAACTATCCTGAGGTTAAAATTTCACTATTAATACGAAATACGTAATGATTCTGTTTAACCTGTAGTGAATGGTTTGAATTTATTTTGCATGGATCCCAGGGTCTGCCCTCACAACAAATAAATGGAGACCTAACAAGATTACCATATTAACAGTTTAAAAAACACTGCCAACAAATAATAAAAAGCTAAGTATTAGAATGGGTCTTCCATAGGACTGGTACGAACAAACTGATGGAGCTTCATTAAGGAAGTATAACGCTTTAATTACCATACAGTGCCATTAGTAACCATCACCATAGTTTGCAGAGTTCTTAATAATACTTATAATGCAAGTGTTTGTTAAGAGTTGATGCTTTGCACAAAACTCAAATGCATTTCTGCTATGTAATCCTAATGTCATTGGTTCCTTTGGTTTTCATTTGCTTGCTTTGTTATTTGAACAAGTCACCTAACCAGACGTCACTCCTGGACCACCCCTGAAAGAGGCTTGTGCTGTGTCTAGTGGGTTTATCTGGTTAACATAATTCGGTGACATTTTCCTTTAAAACTGGTGGTGCTTCCCCTGTAAATAATTCTTCGTTTAGGGACTTCTCAAAAGCAAGCCACAGTCAGTTACTTGATGACTTAAATAAATTCTGCTGTAATCCTACTCTGGAGGATACTCTTCCTAAAACTACTAAAACTGCTACCTATGCCTCTGATTTCTCCTGTCACTTAAATAGTTCTATTGATATGGCAGTTCCTATCCACAACAAATATAATAAGAAGTTTGAAAACAAACCCCTGTGGTAGAATACCCATATAAATAAGTTATATAAAAAGAGAAAGAAACTGCTTAGTGTTTATAAGAAGTCTCATTCTACCTAACTTAAGAGTACGCTTAAACAAAGTAACAAAGAGCTTAAGGAATCCATTAGGAAGCTCAAAGTTGAATATGAACTTAAAATAGCCACTAAAACCAAAAATAACTGCAAATGTTTATTTAACTAGGACTTCAATGGGCATGTTGGTGAAGTGAACAGAGGGGATGTGGAAGTGATGGGTAGGTATGGTGTTAAGGAGAGGAATGCAGAAGGTCAGATGATTGTGGATTTCGCGAAAAGGATGGACATGGCTGTGGTTAATACGTATTTTAAGAAGAGGGAGGAGCATAGGGTGACGTACAAGAGTGGAGGAAGATGCACACAGGTGGATTATATCCTATGTAGGAGGGCCAGTCTGAAGGAGATTGGAGACTGTAAAGTGGTGACTGGGGAAAGTGTAGTTAAGCAGCATAAAATGGTGGTCTGCAGGATGATGTTGGTGATCAAGAAGCAGAGGAGGAGTGTGAAAGCAGTGCCAAGGATTAAATGGTGGAAGTTAAAAAAGGGTGATTGTGAGGTGGAGTTCAGGGAAGAGTTAAGACAGGCACTGGGAGGCAATGAAGAGTTACCAAATAGATGGGTAACTACAGCAGAGCTAGTAAGGGAGACTGCTAGGAAGGTGCTTGGTGTGACATCTGGACAGAGGAAGGAGGACAAGGAGACATGGTGGTGGAATGAGGAAGTACAGGAGAGTATACAGAGGAAGAGGCTGGCAAAGAAGAAGTGGGATGGTCAAAGAGATGAAGAAAGTAGACATGAGTATAAGGAGATGAGGCGCATGGCAAAGAGAGAGTTGGCGAAGGCTAAGGATAAGGCATATAGAGAGTTGTATGAGAGATTGGACACTAAAGAGGGAGAAAAGGACCTGTACTGATTGGCTAGACAGAGGGACAGAGCTGGGAAAGATGTGCAGCAGGTAAGAGTGATAAAGGACAGTGAGGGAAACGTACTTACAAGTGAGGAGAGTGTGTTGAGTAGATGGAAAGAGTACTTTGAAGGGCTGATGAATGAAGAGAATGAGAGAGAGAGAAGGTTGGATGATGTGGGGATAGTGAATCAGGAAGTGAAGCAGATTAGCAAGGAGGAAGTAAGGACAGCTATGAAGAGGATGAAGAATGGAAAGGCTGTTGGACCAGATGACATACCAGTGGAAGCATGGAGGTGCTTAGGAGAAATGGCAGTGGATTTTTTAACCAGATTGTTTAATGAAATTCTGGAAAGTCAGAGGATGCCTGAGGAGTGGAGAAAAAGTGTTTTGGTACCTATCTTTAAGAATAAGGGTGATGTGCAGAGGTGTAGTAACTACAGAGGGATAAAATTGATCAGTCACAGCTTGAAGTTATGGGAAAGAGTAGTGGAAGCTAGGTGAAGAAGGGAGGTGATGATTAGTGATCAGCAGTATGGTTTCATGCCAGGAAAGAGCACTACAGATGCAATGTTTGCTCTGAGAGTGTTGTTGGAGAAATACAGAGAAGGTCAGAAGGAGTTGCATTGTGTCTTTGTGGACTTAGAGAAAGCATATGACAGGGTGCCTAGAGAGGAGTTGTGGTATTGTATGAGGAAGTCGGGAGTGGCAGAGAAGTATGCAAGAGTGGTACAGGATATGTACAAGGGTAGTGTGACATTGGTGAGGACTGCGGTGGGAGTGACAGATATGTTTAAGGTGGAGGTGGGTTTACATCAAGGATCAGCTCTGAGCCCTTTCTTATTTGCAGTGGTGATGGACAGGTTGACAGATGAGATTAGACAGGAGGCCCCGTGGACTATGATGTTTGCAGATGACATTATGATATGTAGTGAGAGTAGGGACCAGGTTGAGGAGACCCTGGAGAGGTGGAGATATGCTTTAGAGAGGAGAGGAATGAAGGTCAGCAGGGCTAAAACAGAATATATGTGTGTAAATGAGAGGGAGGGTAGAGGAATGGTGAGGATGCAGGGAGTAGAGTTGGTAAAGGTGGATGAGTTTAAGTACTTGGGATCAACAGTTCAGAGTAATGGTGAGTGTGGAAGGGAGGTGAAGAAGAGAGTACAGGCAGGGTGGAATGGGTGGAGAAGAGTGTCAGGAGTGATTTGTGACAGACGGGTACCAGTAAGAGTGAAAGGGAAGGTCTACAAGAGGGTAGTGAGACCAGCTATGTTATATGGGTTGGAGACGTTAGCATTGTCGAAAAGGCAGGAGTCAGAGCTGGATGTGGCAGAGTTAAAGATGTTAAGATTTGCACTGGGTGTGACTAGGATGGACAGGATTAGGAATCAGTATATTAGAGGGTCAGCTCAGGTTGGACAGTTTGGAGACAAAGCAAGAGAGGCGAGATTGCATTGGTTTGGACATGTGCTGAGGAGGGATGCTGGGTATATTGGGAAAAGGATGCTAAGAATGGAGCTGCCAGGTAAAATGAAAAGAGGAAGGCCTAAGATGAGGTTTATGGATGTGGTGAGAGTGGACATGCAGGTGGTTGGTGTGAAAGAGCATGATGCAGAGGACAGGAAGAAATGGAAACAGATGATCCACTGTGGCGACCCCTAACAGGAACAGCCAAAAGAAGATGATGATGAGGAAATTAAGAACTAACACCCAACATTGTCCAGAGTTAGCCCACAATGATACTACACTCTCTGACCCAAAGAAAATCACTAATATCCTAGCTAACAAATACACTGCAGATTTTACTCCACCCTCATATATATCCCATAGGTTCCACAATTCCAGCCCCTCCCTTTAATTACTATGGAACAAGCTCTTTCAGCCCTTTCAAAAACTAAGAGTACTTCATCGATGGACCCTGACAACACACCAGGGTGGCTGATTATCAGTGCCAAATATAGCCTTTCTGAACGCCTACTTAAAGGGACAGTCCCAGGGATTTTTTGTTTTGATTCAACCTTTGTTTACATTTCTGGCTTGCCTTTCTGAGCATGCTCACCTTTGGCTGAGGGGGTGGGGGAAGAGTGCCTGAAGAAAGTTTCAAAGGTGCTAGCCAAATTCAATCTCAAACTGCAGTCGAACTGACAACAACTCTGTCTGTGAGCCATTTGTTAGTTTAAGACGCTGACATTTATGCAGTCACAGAAACCTGGTTCAAAGCTGCGGAGAACACTCCAGCCATACCAGGTTACTCATCCTATCATTCATTCAGACCCCAACCTGTGAGCAACAAAATAAAAGGAGGTGGATTTGCAATATATATAACAGACATACGCACCTCTAGGCTGGTCAAACAGTATGATGCACAGGAAATACTCCAGGTGCAGTTAACAATTGACAAGATCCCTATTCAAATCATAGCTAGCTACAGGCCTCCAACTCTGACTCAAGATGCCCACTCCACCTATCTGGATGTCTTTGAATCTATCAAGGTTCAACCCTTTACCCTGATCCTGGGTGACTTTAACTATCAAACCGTAGATTGGAAGAAATACTCATGCCAAAACACAAATGCCCAGAGTTTCCTTGATTTCATCAATGCAAATGCCTTGGACCAGTTGGTTGATACCCCCAGAAAAGGTGAAAATATCTTGGACTCAGTATTAACCAACATGAGTAACCACTGCAGCATCCCTACAGTGTTATCATCCCTGGTAAGATCCAACCACAAAGCAGTAATTTTGAAGTTACCATCTCCCCCAACCGCCCCCCCCCCCCCCAGCTAGGGTCAAACAAAAAAAACTTCTCCAAAGCTGATTACAACCTCCTGAGGGAAGGTATAAACAACTTCACAGCCCCCTCCCCCTCCACAGAAACTGGCACATATGTCCAAACTTACACCAAAGTACTGTATGAGCATTTATATAGCTACATGGAATCAGAAATACCAGGCAGGATGAAATTATCCTCCTCAAGGAAGAGTAAACCTGTCTGGTGGACATTTACAATAAATAAATTCAATAATAAAAGGGAAAAAAATGCTGTCCAGGACCAAGAAGGAGCAGGTGTCTAATTGGAAGCAATCTCTCCTTAGCCTGAACAAGCAAGTAAGAGCACTAGTGAAATCCTCCAAAGCAAACTTCGAGTCCAAACTGGCCAAATTCACTAAAGACAATCATAAGGCTTTCTTCACATATGCCTGCAATCTCAAGGGAAGCACCCAGATCTGCTCAGATTTGGTGGTCAAGAACACCACATACACAAACCCAGTAGATACAGTCAACCTGCTGGCAGACAGGTTCAGTGAAAACTTCACTCCTCTGCCCTCCCCCCATCAGTAAAACAGGACATCCCCAGTACCTGCCCCCCTACCCTTATCTCTAAGGAGCAAGTCATCACTGCCCTCTCAAAGGCAAAAAATACAGCCTCCATGAGACCTGATAACATCCCAGGCTGCATTCTACATGAACTCAGGCAGTATCTTGCAGCATCATTAGGATCCCTGTTCATCCAAAGCCTGAGTACCAGCTTCGTCCCAGCCAAGTGGAGGGCAGCTACTGTCATCCCTTTGCACAAAAGTGGAGCATCCACCGATCCAGGAAATTATAAACCCATCAGCCTAACTAGCCTGATCTGCAAGGCCATGGATTGTATTATCATGGACCTCATTAACAAGGACATTGGCAACCTCCAGACACTTGATCCCACACAGTTTGGTTTTGTCAACAGGAGGTCATGCCTGTTAAATTTGGTCAACTACTTTGAGACAGTCACTAAGGCCATAGACAAGGGCAAAGGCCTTCGATACTATTCCCCACTCAGGTATAATAGAGAAACTCTCTCATCTAGGCATCAATCCATATGTTACCAGATGGGTAGCATACTGGCTCAGTGATAGTCACCACCTAGTCAAAACAGGGGAAGCCATCTCAAGTAGTAGACCCGTAACAAGCGGTGTACCCCAGGGATCGGTCTTGGAGTCTCTGCTCTTTGGGATATACTTCTCAGAGGTGCAGGCCAAATCTAGTGGGCTATGGCTGACCAAGTTTGTAAATGACTGCAAGCTGGGTGCTGTCATCAATTCGCCCAGTGATGTGGACATCCTTCAGGAGGGTCTCACCCAAACAAATGACTGGTGCCAGAAACATGGCCTCAAACTGAATGCCAAAAAATGCATCATCATCCCTTTTCAGGAGAACGATGTCCCCATACATTATCACATTGGTAATAAGGCACTAAACACACAATCAGTCATGAGAGACTTGGGAACCCAGGTTGATAGCAAACTGACTTTTGACCGTCATACTGCCTCCATTGCACGCAAAGCTTTCTACATGGCCCACCTCATTAGTAAAGGTATCTCATCCAGGGACAAGGTGGTCATAACATCCTTATATTCTTCCCTTATAAGACTGATTATTGAATACAATGCCCCTTTCGGCATGTACCTCCCAAAGCACATGCAGCAGCTGGAGAGATCACAGAGATTCCTCACCCAGAGAATCCAGGGCCCCAAATATCTATACTACAAAGTTAGGCTAAAACCCCTGTCCCTCTACTCAGTCTTCTATGGACTCCTCATAGGTGACCTCTGTCTGGCACACAAAGCAATCTCAGACCCCGCCCTGATGGGACTGCTGCATATCCGCAAGTCAAGCTCCACTCAAGTAACCCACACTCGAGACCTCGTCCTGGTCTGTGACATCAATAGGACTTGGCGGGACAGATGTTTGTCACAGAGACTCCCCCTTTTGTGGAATACACTCCCTCTCCACGTAAAGCAGATTACCTCATTAAACCTTTTTAAGCACAACCAGGATAACTGGATGGTGAACAGAAAATACACCCCCTGGGATTCCACCTAGTATGTCCCTGCTGGACAGTGGCATAGGGAGCTGACTTGTTGGAACATAGGCTAAATTCTTGGCTAGGCTTGTAAGGGCCTCAGGGCCAATAGCCTAGTAACTTCTTATGATCCTATGATCCAATGAATCTGTGCATTTTACCCATTGACAAAAGTAGCCTTTCAGGCATTTTATGACTTGACTGCTACTGCTACTCTAGAAAGCACATCAGTATTGCAAGACTTTTAAATCATTAGTAAACAGAGTTTTTTTTTTTTTGTTTGTTTCTTTCACTTCATATTTTATTCTGTGATGATTGCGAATCCTGGCCATCTACAACAACTCTGTGACATGGCTTCTACCTATAGAAAGCATCAAAGTCAGGCAAACAGTAGACAAAACCATATTTCTCTTTCATTAATGTTTTACTGTATTCTGATTTTTGAATACTAGCCTGGTGTAGTGACTTTCTGACCTGCTAGCAATTCCATATAAAGCAAGCGTGTGACAGAAGGTTAGAGCATTAGTAGATGCACTCTTCTGTTCCTTTTTCAGCTTCAAGTTTGATATGTGCTGATTTCTGAATACTACTAGACAAATGCACTATTATTTATGAGTGGGCTGCTTGTACATCTGTAGAAGCATGCGTGATGCAAAATTTAAAAAATTAGTATATACTGATGTCCCTTTTCCTGACACACCTTTCTTTATTTTAAATATGAGCCAGGAGCTGAAGTCATAGTTCCACAATCCAGTGTAAGTCAGAGAGGAAGACAAATCCAAAGATTAGTTTATCCTGCCAGCTGAAACAAGACTGAAACTGTGGATTTACAGGATATTAAAAAGTAAAATGACACTTTGGGTGGGAATGAAAGTGGTATGTTGAAGTGGGCATGACTTCTGTCAGCTTAACTCAAACCCTAATTTTAAACACAGGGATTGTCTCTTTAAACTCTGTACTGTTAGCCTCTCTATTACTTACATTCCTGAAGCCTGGTAAACAGCGATTGTAATACCATTACACAAGGGTGGTCCAAACATGAACCCTGGTAACTATAGATCCATTAGTCTCACTAGCCTTGTATGTAAAGCTATGGAGCACATTATCTCAATCTTCATTAATCTGTTCATTAAAATTCTCTCAACCCTGGACCCTTATTAATTTGGCTTTATCAAATGAAGGTCCTCCTTTATTCCTTTAAAAAAGTAACTGAAGCAGTGGATAGTGGTTATGCAATGCATAAGTATATCTGGACCTGTCCAAGGAATTTGACACCATTGCCCATGCAAGCATTATTCATAGACTTGTAAATCTGAATATAAATCCTTATATTGAGCAACGGATAGCTAACTGGCTGGCTGACAGAACCTATGTAGCAGGTGTCACTTCTGAAAGCAAAACAGTTACCAGTGGTGTACCACAGGGCTCAGTTATAGGCCCTCTCAGACCTTCAGGCCAGCACTTCTGACCTATGTTTAACTAAGTTTGCAGATGACTGGAAATTGGCCATGTTATTTGATATTCAACTGACTCACAATTGCTCCAACATGCCTTAGGGCATATTAACAATTGGTGCAAGGACAATGGTCTCTAATGGTCTCAAATGAAATGTAAAAAATGTAGCATAGTGCATTTTAATAAACAAAACCGTTTCACTTACCATGTAGGAGATGCAGTCCTCCAATCAGACACTATTGTAAAGGATATGGGTACTCTTTTTGATAATTCCTTATCATTTGACCATCATGTCTCTACAGTAGTTCAGAAAGCATTTTATCTGGCCCATCTGATTTCCAAAGGTATCTCCTGTAGATCCAAAGAAGTATTGCTCATATCTTATCAGACCCATTACTGAATATAATGCACCATTTGGCATGTCTTTATCTAAACATATTATATAACTTGAGAGACCTCAGGGATTCATACTAAAAAAAATCAGTGGCCTCAAAAATCTTAGTTATTAGTACAGACTAGCAGCCCTTTCTCTGTACTGTCTGTTGCAGACTTTTCAATAGAGATCTGTGTCTAGCCTTTGGTGCCATAAAAGATCTAACCCTATTTGATTTCCTGTTCCTTCACAGAAGTAATGGTGTATCAAATACTTGGTTAAAGGAACAAAATCTTCATCAGTGGATAAATAAGACACATAGGCATGCCATATTTATATTCCAACATATCCCTCACCTCTGGAACAAACCCATTACATGTTAAGCAGAGTAGCACCCTTGCCACCTTCAGGGTAAACCTAGAAAATTGCATGGGCAGCATATCTCTCAACCTCTTTGAGCAAAAAATCTGGACAAAGCCATACATAATGGGGAAAAAGACCCAAACATAGACAAAATATTTAAATATTGCATTTACAAAACCTAGAGAGTTGGTAGAGTAACAGGTTTTGTGTTACCATGAATTTTCTGAAGGGTATGAAATCTGAAACTCAAATGTCTGTCATTATTTCCAGACTTCAATCTTTAATCTTTCCTTTATGTGCAAGTCAACATCATTAGCAAACATTAATTAAGCTGTCCACCTTCCCGTACTTTTTCTCACTATTCTAACAGATGGGAGTATATACAGTGCAATGAACAAAACAACAAAGAAAATGGCACCAAATGTCTGTATACTTTGCACCTGCAAACTGGAAAACGAGATGCCCAAAATACCTCTGTCCAAATAGTTGTCAGGCTGCATCTCCTTTGTATAGATTTCAAACAATAAGACTCTTCCATTCAACACAAAGACATATTCTGTCTGATGTATGACCACCTCATCTGCCTTCTCCAGAAACTCTTCTACAGATGGCATTTTCCCTGCAGCAACATTCCCATCACTGCATACTTTTGGAAGACACTATAAGCTAAATGGGATCTGTAAATCCAGGTTTTCCTTCAGCACCACCATGCTCCATGGTATTGTGTCATGATGCCACACATAATATTTAAATGTGGATTGTGGATTCTACCCTATACTTTGAAGTGCTTGGACTGATTAATGTAAGGCATGATAGTTATGTACTTGACACAGCACTGAATCTCAGTTATCCATTTCTGTCCACATCAAAAATAAAGACACACTCATTCTCCCTCAGAATTGTTACTGATGTACTCCTGGCAGATCTTGTACACCTTCTGAGGTCTATCAATTCCTCGTCAAATATATTTTAGGTCCTCAACATTAAGGTTAATTGGCTATTGTGGGTTTATAGCAAACTTGATCTGAATTTCTGAAGGATGAGTGGTGTATTGTGGGAGTTCAAAGATGAGCTCAAGCTTTGGAAAGAAGTGTAAATGTCAGTTATGGCCACCTGTGGCATACAGTCACATGTTTTGAAAAGTATGGACATGAATAATTAAACTCCACCATTATGGTAAGTATATGACTATTGTTTATGTTCTACAAAATACAACAATGCAACAATATCAGCATAAAAATATTGAAGATTGTGCAGAACTGGTAGCAAACCTACAACTGTATTGAAAACATTATTGATAGAAATATCAATCACAGCAATGTTAATTCACAACTATATCTGAAGGTACCACACACATCATGATGCTTCTTAAGTCCTGTTCAGAGGGATCTATAATAATATCAGATGCATTCATCTGCATACTATGAAATTGGTCACTGCTGCATAACATGGCAAACATTACAAATAGTCATGGATGACTTGCCATTTTCCACACATTACATGCTACTGCAGGCATAGCACTAGTAAGATAAATAGCACTGTGTATTCCAGGAATGAATATTACATATCTGCACAATGTTATTCACAATATCATCTAAAAAATACTCTAGCAGGAACTCTGCATGGTAACATCATGCATCAGCATACGTTTACCCAACATGACACAAAGTAAATACCTACCTCAATATCAATAAATACCAACCACCTGTAAAGTAGAGTGATCATGCAATTTAATAACACAAAGTATTTGTACAGACAAAGACCTTAGAAGAGACCACAACATATGAAATGAGTTTTGTAATAGTGCAAAGAATAAGCACCACGATTTGCATTCAGGAAAACTGGGCAGTGTGTGATTGAACAATAGCATGATTAATCTGTATGAATTGCATTTTATTCTGGCACATATACAAGGCTAAAAAAAGTCAAAATGCACACCGAGGGTGAAAAACATTCAAAAGCAGAATTCAAGTTTAATAAATCACAAATTAGGTTTAGCGCTTTCGTTTCTGTCAAATCATATGCAAGACTCATTGTACACAACTAACTTATGGGACTACACACCATGTCTGTGTATCTCCCAGTTTGTTACCACTCTCTGCAAAAATTCATACAAGTTTTCCAGGTAGTCGTGGAAAGGCGTTGTTGTGAGACATGGAGGATGACATTTCTTTTGTGCAGGTTAAGTACTGGAATGGTGTCGCTTGTTGAGGTCTTCTCTTTAAGAGATATTATAAAGCTACTTGAGAAATGCAGCCCTCCTGGTTACTGACTGATGTTTTTCTGCAGTCACTCCTTGATTTGCCAAATAGCTACTTGTTGAAAAGAGCATGGTGTACACACATTTAATGTGTTTGGCTGTTGAACTACAACTGTGAATTTTTGCCAGTGAACAAGGCTGAATTCAAATTTCTCATTTGTTTACACTCATATCTTGAAGTTTGCTTACAGATCACAGGCCATCACTTGGGAATCAATCAGTGGTATCTAAAAAGAATATTGATGGTTGAATGGTAGTGCAAATCTGCCATTCTGCTCTTTTTAGAAGAAATAGACATGGAAAAGTGAAACAGTATGTATTATCTTCAGGCATAGTGCTGTTAGTAAAGAAATTAAGGAAATGGTCAAACAAAATTGGGATTTTAAGTACTATATCTATGGCAAGTATATCAGGTAAAAATCTAACATTTACTTACAGACCATTTTGCAGTTTAAAAGAAATCTTAACTTTGAATTTGTTAAAGGAAAGTTTGAGAGTAGAAGCTTGATAAGATGAAGTTCCTGCACCTGTGTTGATATAAATGTGTTGAGTGTTTTGTACATCCTGAAACTAATGAAGGATTTTATTTAACACTCGTGCCTATATTGAAAATAAACTTGTGTCTTCCAAGTTTTGTACAGACAAAACCAAATGGAGTCTGCTTGCTAAATTCTTGGGACATGAGAATGATATAAAGAGCTGCAACATAACTAAAGTACATGCAGAGTATTATGTGGAATGGGGCTTTGGCAAAGCATTATATGTAATGATGCCTTGGCAATGCATTATGTTGAATGTAAAGCAAATGGTTATTTAACATTTTAAGTGCTCCATGTGTACATGAAAAAGTGAGTGTAAAAATTTCTTGTTGCATCAACAAACAAAAATGAAAATTGCAATTAAATCCAACTAGAGGTTTTGGCATTAAGTACATGACCGGCATTAAACCTGTGCTAAAGTGACAAAGGAATTAAAAATTCTTATTGCTGCTGCATGCTTGTTAATTAATTCTTGTGATTTTTCCTTGGTTATATTTTTATTAAATTTTGTAAAGTAGGAAACAATACACAATCAAATACAATAGAAATATACTGAAATTCTAAATAGTTCAATTACAAATAAAAAATAAAGATAAACTATCTACAATATATATGCAGGCCTGAAGACAGAACATTAAGATTATAGCTCCATTTGTACATTAAGAATTTCCCATTTTTCATTTTTATTAGAATATTTTTAAGTATTAGTTTTAAAATTCAGTTGCTAAAAATCAGTAATAGATATCACTTTTGTCTAAGGATTGTTATTCAACAAGTTAGGGTAAATTCTTTGTTCTTTTACTTTAGTATCTCTGTCTGCTGTTTCTTTTAAGAAGGAAAGAAAGTCCTCAAAAGATGGAGATGCAGATAATAGTCCATAAGAGAGAGAGAAATGTTAGCATTCTTCAAATCATCCCTTTCATTTTCAGTAAATAAAATAAAAGATTTAGATAATTAAAAGTTATCAGAGAATAAAGCTTTTAAATACATGAGTAGAATCAGCTTTATATTCTTGCAGATATCTCCAACACAGTATGTTGTCTTTTCCATTTATTTTATCTATTCTATTTGGAGTTAAAAAGGCTGTATACAAAAATTTCCAAGTATATATATATATATATATATATATATATATATATATATATATATATATATATATATATTGAGACCAAAATGTATGATTGGCAGATGACATTTGAAATTTGCTATGAAAGGTAAATTGAGAGGCTTGACCTAAAGTAATGTAGTTCCAAAATTTTTGGTTTAAATTTATTGTGTATTTATTAAATACTTTATAAAGTTTGGGGATTATTTATCTTATTTATCAATTTTATATTTGTTGTACATGATTTCATGGAAAAAATAAATTAATTTGAGTTCTTCTTTAAAATGTAAAGTGAATTAGAAGTACATAAATATGGCTCCTGAGCATGTGTTTTCACATTTTGTAGTAATACCCAACCCTGAGTATTTAAGTCAAATTCTGAAATGAGTTATTGAACATCTTTAACTTTTAATTCTTTAAAACAATGATACCAGCAAAGTTCTTGGTCTCCCAAATTGCAAGTGTATGAGTGTGAATTTCATTAAAGATTTTTTTGTGATAATAAAGGGGATTGTGGATTCAAACTAGATTTTAATAGCTATATTGGAGAAAATCAAATCTCTAAAGCATTTTAATGTAAAGTTCAAGTCGTTTGCTTCTATAGGAGAAAAAAGTATATTAAATTAGATTACAAAGACAAAACAAAAGAAAATCACCTGAATTAGTTGAGTTATCATTACATAATATATTGTTCTTGTTATCAAGTGCGGTTCAATGTAAAATTTTCCAATTGGAGTTATAATTAGGCTTAATCCAATTTAATATTATTTTACAATTGAAGGTTTTATATAAGTTTCAGTGTCAGGAAAATTGACTTCCCCATGTATCCAGGGCCTTATCTGATGAGAAAATGCTATTCTGGGTTTATTGGGAAACTAAAGGAATTTTGAGAGTTGCCTATTTATTTCCTTGATACGCTGTTTATTTGAAAAAAGAGAGAAAGCTTGGGTTATATATAATATTTTAGGGAAAATAATCATCTTTATTAATCAAAGTCTACTTCAAATGAAATGATACATTTATTTCATTTAGAGGTAAGATTCCTTATTATATTTATGATATTATCATAATTTAAAGTCTTTATTTCATATGATAGCAAATTGATACCTAAATATTCTAGTTAGAGGATCTGTGTACCAATAATGTGATATATATATATATATATATATATATATATATATATATATATATTTATATATATATATGTATATACACACACACACACACACACACACACACACATATATATATATATATATATATATATATATATATATATATATATATATATATATATATATGTCTTTTTTATTTTTATTTATTATTATAAAAGTAGATTTGGATTTTTTAAAATAGAGATTATAAATAGATTGAAATGTTTCTATATTAAATTCTAGTTCAAGTATGGTTGGTCTCAAATTTGGAAGTGTTAAAAAACTATCATCTGCAAATAGCATGATTTTAGATGAGTAAGTATTGGATACTTCTATACAACTAATACTTGGATTATTTCAAATTAAGTTGGCAATAATTTTAATTGCTACAGCAAATAAAATTGTAGAAAGAAGACAACCTTGTTTGGTGCTTTTCATCTATGAGAGATATTCAGAAGTAAAGGGACCTATTTTTACATATGCAATGTTATTTTTATAAATATTTTTTAAAAGTGAAATGAAGTTTTCGGGAAAATCAAACCATTCTAAAATTTTGAATTAGTAATTCCAATTTAAAGAATCAAAGTCTTTTTTTGATATTGAGACTAATTAATAAGGTTTTTTTATTCTTCCTATTCAAAAAATCTATAAGAGTCAAAATGCATCCAATAATATCTTGCATTTCGCTTGGATATACAAAATGTGTTTGATCAAAATCAATTACTTGTGCTATAGGCTCTTTATTCTATCAGCAATGACAGACATGAAAAATCTTATAATCATTGTTTAAAAGTGAGCTAGGTCTAAAGAAAGAACAGGTTTGTGCATTTTTGCTTTCCTTTAGTATCAGTGCAATTAGAGAATATTTCCAAGAAGATTGGATTTCAGTAAGTGATTTGTTAAAGAAAGATATAATGGGGATTATATGTTTCTGCAAATATCCCATCTATATCTGGAGATGTATTTGGTTTTTATTTTTTTTTAATTTTATGTGCAATTTCTTTGTAAGATATACGTTTATTTATATCATCTTTTAGATATGATGAACTGTCTTAATATTAAGATTGGTGAGATCTATTATTGAAGTTGCTATAAAATAGATGGTTTGTATTTTGAATTGTATAATGAAATCCAAAAGCATCAAGAATTGTTCCAATGTCTATGTTGTGTTTTATATATTTAATGTATAATTACAAACTGTTATTCATTTCTGATTGCATTTTGCCTCTTCTAGAAAGATTATGCATGTGTTTAGGGGATAAAGAGTAATAATTCATTTTTAATCATTCTAAAGTCAAATTTGATTTGTGAGTTAAAATACCAGATAATTTTGTTTAAAGTTTCTATTTCTTGTAGACTGGATTTAGTATTTTTGACATTTTTAAATTTAGCCACAAGAAATTGTTTTTGAATGTTTTGTAGTTCTGAGTCCCATTCCTTAATTTTATTTTTATACCAGGTTAGAATTTTACCAAAAATATAAGCCTTTAATGAATCTTATATCATAACTATGTCATTATCTGGTATATTGTTGAATTTCAAAAACAATTTAAGTTCAGAGATCAGTCATGGTTTAAATTCATTGAGTTTAGTTATATATATAGGAATTCCAGTCAAGAGGGATAATTTCTAGAAGTTAGTTTGAAATTTTAATATGAGAGCATCATGGTCAGAAATAGGATAGGAAATAATTGTAAAATGTGATATTCTAGAAATGATGTCATGTGAAATTACTTTTTGGTCTAGTCTGGTCTATGTGCCATATCTATAATCCTGATGAGAAAAAAAAGTAATGAGCAAGGATATTTCATATTGAAAGTATCCTTACTTTAACTTGAGAGAGTCTATCAATTTTTTTAGTATTTTTGCTGCTGGGGTCAAATTTACTTTCTTTTTATTACTGGTATGAGAGTATTTTAATATGCACTTAAAGTCCCCACCTATTACTTAAACTACATTTGTATTTATCAGTACTAATATCTAAATGTTTCTTAGCAAAACTTTGTCCCATACCTGGAAACCAATAAAGATTTGACAGAGTCCATAACCTATTGCTAAATTTAAAAAAATATAAAGATTAGAAATCTTTCTTGAACTTCATATTTATAGATAATTTGTGGAGATAATATGTTTTTTCATAGAATAATGACTCCTCTTTTTTGTTTGTTTGTTTGTTTGTTTGTTTGTTTGTTTGTTTGTTTGTTTGTTTGTTTTAAAAGATGATTGAGACCAAATGGTAAATTTTCTTGGATTCCAAATATATTTTTCTGTATGCTTGATATAAGTCTCTTGGAGTACAATGACCAGAGCTTTATTCATATTTAAATATTATAACACGTTTGATATTTTCCTTGGATTATTTAAACAATTAACATTCAATGATAAAATAAATATATCCATCTATATAATTAATTAGTTATTTTTAAATTGTGACTAGATCTAAAAGTATAGAACAATCTAGCATAGCACATAAAGAGGAATCTCTTATGTTTACAGAGCATAAAATATAAAAAAGTCAGACAGTAGGGAAAAAAAAGAATAAATAATAAAATATACAATACAATTGTAAATAATATAAATTAGTAACAAACATGGAATTTACTAAATTCCTAGTTCAATAGATAATTAAAGAAATCTATTCAACTATCCAATGATATTCTGCCAATCCAAGCTCTGAAGTCTTAGAAAAACAAATTCTATTATCATGAGCTCTGTAATGCTATGTAAGTGATAGAGACATTGCATAATTGAGAAAAGTAGATATAAAACTGAAGTATGTCAAAAGAAGAGAGAATTAAATATTTAACTGCGCAATAAATACATAAAATGTACAGTGAGTTGTTATAAATTAGAGAAGATATTTACTTATCTCTCTCTTCCTTCTTATTCATATCACCCACTTCTCCTTCTCATTTCTCTCTTGTTTCTTTCAAATCACATTTCAGAATTTCTGTTTGTTGTTCCAGGCACTTATGAGTATACAAATACATTCCCACATATATCGACACATAAACATGTTTAACATGCATATTTAAGTAAACACACACATAAATAGTTGTATATAAGTCTACACTTTAACATATGATCAGATAATACTGATGTCAAAAAACTTTTATTGCATTATGTTTGAAATATAGAAATATAAATAACTCTTCCCTTCTCGTGAATTTCATCTCATTTTCATAATTGATATTTTATTTTATTTGAAGTGCTTAACTTGTAATGAGACTGGGAAGAAACAAGGGTAAGCATATTAAAATAAAATTTGTTATACTATCAAAATATATGAAGTTTCCTCTTGCATGTGTCATAAAACCACCTTTGAAGAATAAAACAGCAAAACACATAGTGCCATGAGTAAGTATGACTCCAAAGTCAATAAATCAATATTCTGCATTATGACATTGCTTTACTATATAACATTTTCTAATCCCATGCTGGAGCAGTGTTCATTACTTAAGGATATCAATAGAATACAGCTTCTTCTTAAATCCAATTATTTCAGCCATCTGGTCAAGAATTAAGGATAATGAAGCATTTCCCTTGCTCTACTACTATTTTATTCCTCAGACTTAATATGTTTGCTAAAGTAAATTGAAGCCTACAGAATCATGAATTAAGAAAATAAAGAACCCTTGAAAAACATATGTTTGCTGCCTTCCTCAAATAATTAATAATGATAAACAATCCAGTAGTTAAATACAAATGCATGCCTGTACCCTTGAGTATGTGCATGAGCACGCACCCACACCACTCTATACAAGCTGACAATAACCTCCGAATATGTATCCATCAAGATGAACCCCATCCTTTAAACCCACCAAATTCAGTCATGCATCTGTGTCACCATGTTCACATCTACCTACAGCCAATGTAGAACAACAGCAAAAGAAAACAGATCATTGTGAGCACATCTGCCTGCATGCATGCACACATACACACACACACACATAAAAAAAATGAATCTACTTCCAAGAAATCCCAAATGTTAGCACACAGTCAATAAATTCACATTCAGCCAAAAGAGACAACCATAAGTGTGTATGAACCCACCACGACCTCACCTTTCAAAATAACACAATAAAAGCCTGCGGTCCATAAATAATCAATTTAGGATGTATTTAGGAAGTGGTTGATGTGTGCAAAGGAAACTTCCTGTATCCGAGCCTAAGGCCAGATATTTCTATCACAGACTCCTAAGACACTGAGAAAAAAAGAGAAGAGTAAATAAATAAATAACAGCAAAACAAGCTTGCGGTACACTGCACAAGGTAAGACTTTAATTAGTTAGAAGATAAATTGTAAGTAGGAGAGGTTTAGTGACATATATTTGGTGCCAAAAAGACAAATTGGAGTTTACTTAGCATTTAAGGCTGTAAGAAAAAGAGAAGAGGAAAATAACTTCTCACAAAAGCATTTCCTATGGCATAAGCACATTTATAAGAAAGTGAATTTTAAATATAAAACCATCATACATTTCCCTAATAAAAATATAATAATTAGACAATATACCAATTTAAAGCATCTAGACATAAAAGAAAGCAATATAAAGAACTAATAATCGCTTAAATATTCTGTTATAAATAAAAACAAAGGATGTGAAAAATGTTGAATTATGTTACTGTTTAATCAAAGGGAAAAGGAAACATAAAAACACACCTCTTTGCATTTATAGAGAATGTTTGACTTTAGTTTAACTAACTTTATTAATCAATTTACTTATGTGTATAAAGTTTTATCTTTATAAAAGCATATACATTTGACTAACTTAAGAATATGAAGCCTTTTTCACTTTTTTTTACTGGTTTCAAAGATGAATACAGTACCATTAGCATATGTCTCAGCATTGATATTGCATACACTCTCAGACAACAGAACGACAAACAGAGTTATTAAATATATCAAAAGGATTTGTTTAGGTAAGCAGTTATTTTATAGTTGAGGGTTTTAAAGCTTTGCTAGATGAGGATAAAATAAGATCTGGCTTTTTGTTTTTTTGTTTTTTCTCATCTCTGCCCATGAGTTTTATCCAAAGTTATTTTCAGAGTAGGAAAAGACCAGTCCATATCTTCTGTTGCAGGTAAAAGGTTTTTTTTTTTTTGACAAACGTAAAGACTTCTTCTAAATTATTACAAATTCTTGTTCCATTAGGTAAATGTATTTTTATTTTTGCTGGAAAGAGAATCTGTGCTTTTAGACCATTTTGTCTTGGAGATTTCAAAAGGGGCTAGCAAGTCTTTCTAAGTCCTATTGTTTTTGTTGAATAATCACTGTCAAATCTAATAAAATTTTGTTTATATTTCAAGGGAGCTTTCCCCATGCAGTTTTAAGTGTTAGCTGTTTATCTGTATAAGATATAAAATTTACAACAATAGATCTCAGTGGAGATGATGAGAAATAGATTATAGGTTTACCTATAGCTCCATGGGCTCTTTCAATGATATATGAAAAGCCTTTCTGAAGGTTTAATATTTCAGGAATCAATGAATTCAGAAAGGAAATTATGGCTTCACCTTAGTTTTCTCAGGAAGGCCAAAAATTCTTATATTATGTCTCCTTTCTCTATTTTCTAGATCATCTATTTTGTTTAAGAGTCAGGTGTTTTGTGTTAGTAAAAAGTCAGTTTGAGTTTCTTCCTCTTTCATTCTGCCATCGGTATCATTCATGGCATTCTCCATTTCAAGGATTTTTGTTTCTTGCTGCTGCAACATTTCTTTAAAGATCTCAGTTTGCTTAGAAGGATTTTCTTTCAGGTTTTTAAGCTGGTTTGGAATCATTCCATTTTCAAAGATAGCTCCTGAAGAGTTGATGTTACTAGTAGTTGCAATTCCTTCTCTATGGTGGTCTCAGCTTGAGAGTGTTTAGAATTATTAATCTTCAGTCAGCAGTTCAGTCTCTAAGTACAAGAGACAGGAAAACTTTTATATAACTTCACAAAAGTCAGAAAATAAAAAAAAGTCTGAATAAATATCTACAAGACTATATAAAATTATCAGTAAATTATTTTTTTCCTGCATTTAAAAGCAATTCTACAGAGCTCTAAAAAAAGTGCTGACTTCACTTGGCCATCTTGGCTTTGCCTTCCGACTGATTTATTTTTTAATATGGGCATGTTATTGCTGCTTTTGAATCTGAAGAACTTTCTGTGTCCAAAAGCTAACACCTTTAATACTTTTTATAATCAAATATTACTTTTTGCTCATTTTATTAATTATTTATATGTGATAATTAAGGGTGATTCTTAATGAAGTTAACCAAACATGGTATTATTAGAAAAATTGTTACATTATCGATGAATGACATTTTTGCAGTTCCTAAGTACACAATGCCTAAAACATTGCTGATTTGCAATTTAATTATTTTGTTCTGAGCCCATTATCTTCCTGTTACAGATCACTTTCACTAAAATTATGAACTGGACTGACTTGATTGGTCCTGTTCCCCTGCCAGACATTTATATGACAATATCATTGCTGGACATTCTGGATCTTAAGAAATTCAGTACTTGAAAAATTCATTGGTCAGTTTTGTACAGTATGAAGGAAGAATAAAGTGCAGATGCAATGCTGGAAACAGAGCAATAAGATTTTTTATCTGAGGAACTTTACAATGAGCTTGGCCATTCCAAGAAAAAGAGCACTTAGGACATTTTTTAATTTCTACTTACTAACTGCCTCATATATTTACATTCTATTGACTGTATATTTCACCAGTATTGCTGCAGCTGTACTTCAAGGAAAGCCAACATTTAACACTGACAAATGGTCTGGTTTGTAATTTAGATTCTTTCCCATTTTGTGTAAGGGGCCATATCACCACCCTCTTCCAGTCCTGTGGGAACTACTCTTTTTTGAAAGGGAAGTTGAACATGTATGCGGTTAGTTTCACTGGGACTTGTGCTGATTTGTTCAAAACCCTTAATGACATTACATCTGGAATGTGGGTGTGTCTTATTCTGTCTGTCCCTAGCTGTTTCTCCAATTCTATCATGGTCAGTCTCCCATCTATCCATTTGACCAACCAAGCCCTTTTACTACTTCCCATTCTGGTGATGTAATACCTTTCTCTACTGTGAATTCTAAGGTAAAGAATGCATTTAGTATCACAAAAACGATCCAGCACACTGGAGAAAAAGTGCTTAAAACAATTTTATTGTGGCATGTATAAATCTACAATAAATCTGCAAACCGGTTTCGGCTATATATTCAGCCTTCCTCAGTGCAAAATAAAAGTGTAGAAAGCACATCCTGGTATCTCCTTATATATCAAGAATTTAAAGGTGTATGCATGTACAAAAAGTGATTGTATATATTTTTTGTATAATCAAGCATATCAAAAGCTTCAAGATGCATGTGAAACAAATATTTATTAAACTTGAGAAATTAAAAATAAAAAATTAAAATATTAATAATAACAAATTAACTCCTTAACAGAGAAATCCCAAAGAGTCATAGATACATGCTCAAAAGCTGGCTACAAATGACTAACATATTTCATTTAGCCCAGTTTTGAATACACCTCCTAACCTGGTGATCCATGAGGATTCCATATTATTTAATCTGTCATGCCAGCCTGCTTTTATATTTCTATGCATATCAATCTTATCAATGATGGTAAATTTGAATTGTGCACTTTTGTGACTCATGGTATGTTTGTACAAAGCATTTGTGATTTTATGGGTTCTGAAAGCACTAAGGTGTTCACTAATACGATGTCTAAACGGTCTGGAAGTTTGGCCCACATAAAAGGACGAACACGTACAAGTTGCCAAATAAATCACCCAGTCCATACTGCAATTAGCAAAAATTTTTATCTGGTATACCTTTGGAGTATTGCAACTGGTAAACACTTTGGTCTTCATAATATGTCGGCATGCACTACAATGGCCACACGGAACACAGCCAATCAGAGGTTCACCAAATAAGGTGGTCTGTATAGATGTAGAGGGGTTGTATCTTTTATAGTGTGTAAAATAAGAATTTATAGTCCTACCCCTACGATAAGAAAAAGCACACCTGTTTGGTAATATATCATTTAAATGATCATGAGCACGCAAAATGTCCCAATGGTTGTTGATTATCTCTCTAAATGAGGATGTGTTGCTGCCATAAGTAGTGACAAATCTAACAGGTTGAAGTGTGGATGTGTTAGATCCCTCATGGGCATGTTTGTATTGTAAAAGTTGTGATCTAGCTACATGTTTGACCTGATTCGTAGTTTGAATGATGCAACATTGATTATATCCCCTGTTTATGTGTCTGTTACTCATGTCCTGTTCACAATCTAAATGGGATTCTCTAGAAGAACAAATATGTTTCATACGGAGGAATTGAGATTTGGGAATGTTGTTGATGATGTGGCGAGGATGATTACTGGATGCATGCAAAAGTGTGTTGTACTGTGGAAATTTTCTATGTACCCGAGTAGCCAAAGTGTGATCTGGTTGTCGGGAAATAATCACATCTAAGAAAACAATTTCCTGGTATTGCATGTTCAGGGTGAACTGAATATTCCATGTATTATTATTCAGGAATTTCACAAACTCCTGTACTGAGGTAGGATCACCCCACCACACCATCCAACAATCATCTAAGTATCATCTCCATATGTCCAAATCCGCCAAAAAGATGTTCTGAGAATCATATAAAAATTGTTCTTCAAAAAATCCCATGAATAAATTGGCATATATAGGAGCAAAAGATGCTCCCATAGCTGTGCCTCTAACTTGCCAGTATGCTTGACCTTCAAAATAAAAAATATTTTTGGTCAACACATATTCAGTCAGTTTAATCAGAAAATTGTTGAATCCACTGGTGTATAGTTGTGAATGATCAAGCCAATATGTAATGGCTAATAGGCCAGCATCATGTGGTATGCTGGTATAAAGTGAAGTAACGTCCAAGGTACATAGCCACCAATCTGGTTCCAATTGAGTGTCTTGAATAATGTTTAGGAATTCGGTAGTGTCTTGTAGCCTGGATCTAACCATGGGTAATAGTGGCTTTAGATAATAGGTAAGGAATGCTGATATAGGTTCGGTAAGGGAACCCCTCCCAGAGACAATAGGTCTACCTGGTGGGCATGTCGGATGCTTGTGGATCTTTGGAAGTAAATATAGGTATTGTGGAATAGGATCAGAAACTTTAAGTTGTTTACATATATGTTTATCTATAATACCCTCTTCCTTGGCCAGATCCAAAAGAGAATCAATATGTATTTTGAAATTGGGTGTTGGATCAACCACCATGTGTATGTAGAATCTGGCATCCGATAATTGCTTAAGGGCTTCATTTTGATACATACTCCAATCCATTACTACAATACCTCCACCTTTGTCTGCTGGTGCAATAACTATGTTGTGATTTGAACTGAGTTCTTGTAGCGCCTGTCATTCTTGTAAGGTTAAATTATGTCTAATCAGTTGAAAGCCCCTATTGAAATGTAAATCCTTCATAACACATTCTTTAAATATGGCCACGTGTTTATCCATGGGAGGGTGAAAATCAGACCTCCCAAATTGGAACCCAGTAGATCTTTGAGAATTATCAGAATCTGCAAAAAATATTTTGAGATTAATCAATCTACAAAAATCATTAAGTTCGTTGGCAAGTATGTGTTCAGGTACAAAAAGATGTCGGCACAAAGTTTAATCCCTTATTCAAAAGTGTATTGTGAACCGGTGACAATTCAATGGAAGAAATGTTATGCACATTATTTGTTAACTCACAATCCTTTGTAACAGTTGTTGTAGACTGTGTGGATCTCCTCCTATGCTTCCTGCCCCCTCTGCATTTACTGGGCTTAAAGGGTCTATAGTTGGTTGGCGTTTGGCCACTGGGGACCCCTGGTTGGAAAGGCAGTCATAATCTGTGGCAGAAGATGTGTCATCTTCTGAGGTACCACTAGTTACCTGGGTGTTTTTCTTCAGAATTGACCTGGGCCTTTTTCTCCTATTGGTAATTTTATTACCAGAATCAAAAAATCGTACATTTTTGAGTGACAAAGGGTTTACCCTTGTCATAATCGGCTATATCATGTTGGAATTTATGTGTTTTCTTCTTGATTAATTGCTCTTCCAGTATGGCTAAATCCTTGGCCAAATTTGTAAGATATGTGTGATAAAAAACCTCTGCCTCTAAAGCTTGGGCCTCTAAACAATTATTATGAATTTCTATAATCTGTGAATTGATCATACGTTCATAATAAGAAATAAGGGTGTCCACGAACAGCATGGATGCCTGATGTCGGGTCTGTGCCCAGTCCTTGGACAACTGTTCATCAATCAAACCAACCAGGGGTTGTATACGGATTCTTAGTCCATGGGGTGTTATATATTTTAACTTATATGCTTTGAACAACTTTAAGTGCCACATATTAGCTCTTAGAGATCTCATGTTTCTAGTGATTTTTTGAAACAGTATGCCACAATGATGTTTGGCATCTCCCTGATTTATGTTAGAATCTTCATTACCAAAAAGGTTCTTACCCAAGGCTTCCAAATTATCCTTATCCACAGACAGTCCTTGTAAAATTCCCTTAAGATCCATTTTACCACTCATAGCTACACTTTAAGGAAAAGACCCTCACTATATAAGGTTTGTATCAGGGTCAGTAGCCCAAATGTAATCGGGGTGCATCAAATACTAACAAATCCAAAGCTTCGATTTCAATAGAAATAGGAATGTTCTGCATACAAATTCAAGGTCACAAAACCTATGATCTCATAAACATAAATGTGTAATACCTTAGTCAAAAAATATAATCACATTACTAGTACAGAATGTAACAAATTCGGCCACAAAAAAGTCATGTATTTAAAGTCATAAAATCTCCACCATAACAGATGTACGCAACCAACCAAATTATTATGATACTGCTGTATCATAATAATTGTTCAATACCCTGCAGTAGTAAAGCCATATCCTTATATGACAAAGAAAGAAAAAAGTTTTAGGCCGACCTACGTCTCTGCCTCTATCATCCAAACTGATTAGGGTTAACACATTATTTGGCTGAAAGCATATCAGCCAATATCAAGCTTGACTGTATATATTAGGAATTGTTAACCAAATCTAATATTGATTAATATTCATACAAATGCCCCAATGTCTGTATATTGTAGAAATATGGAGCGACTGGACCTTAGTAATGGGCCTTGCTACACTCGTTACATTCCAATATGGGGCATGGAACCCATGCACCACATCTATGTAAAAGTTGACTAAGTTTAAATATGTTTGCAAATCAAAAAAGAGGGACACCTGATATGGAATCACAGGTTGCTACCAGAATATGCATGCACACAAATATAAAAAATGCTATACATATACACCCTTATTCAATACCTGCATCCCAAAAATTGCTCTGGATGTGTTATATTCAAAGAAACCCTGAATGAATATAATGCATATACAAAATCCATCCCAGTTTGGCTTTGTCAAAGGCAGATCATGCCTTCTAAACTTGGTTGACTTTTTCGAAACAGTCACCAAAGCCATTGATGAGGGAAAGGCAGTCCATACAGCCTACCTCGATCTGGCGAAGGCCTTTGATACAATACCCCACTCGGGTATCATTGAAAAACTCATCAGCTTAAATGTTAACCCATACATCACAAGATGGGTTGCAAACTGGCTGAGTGACAGAACCCACAGGGTCAGAGTTGCTGGCGCCATGTCAGACTCAAAGCCTGTCACAAGTGGTGTACCACAGGGCTCAGTCCTGGGCCCACTCTTGTTTGGCATCTACTTTTCCAGTACAAGCAAACACAGGAGGGTTATGGCTGACAAAGTTTGCAGATGACTGCAAACTGGGCCATAGTAGAAAACACATCTGACACAGATATCCTTCAGAAGGGTCTCACAGAAACGGATAACTGGTGCCAGAGCCATGGCCTAAAGTTAAATGCCAAAAATGCATAGTCATACCCTTCGAAAAACAAGGTTACCCTAGCTACCAAATAGGTGGCAATCCACTGAGTACAGAAGAAGTTATCAGGGACCTGGGGACCCAGGTTGATAGTAGTCTGTCATTCGACACCCATGTAGCTAAAGTAGTTAGGAAGACCTTCTACATTGCCCACCTTATCATGAAGGGATTCTCATCTAGATCAAGGAGGTCATAGTCTCCCTATACTCATCACTCATCAGACCAATGATTGAGTACAATGCCCCATTCGGAATGTATCTGACCCGACACTTGCAGCAGCTGGAGAGGCCACAAAAGTTCCTCACCAAAAGGATAAAGGGTCTCAAACATCTGTCCTATGCTGCCCGACTGAAAGAACTCCAGCTCTATTCAGTCGCCACCGCTTGCTCAGAGGTGACCTTTGCCTAACATACAAGGCAATGTCAAACCCAGATTTGATGAATATGCTTCACCTCAAAAATCTAGATCCGTCAGAGCCACAAGGGCGGGAGACTTAAACCTCGACACGGCTATTAATAGGACGTGCTGGAGGGATAGATTCATCACCCAAAGACTCCCTATGCTGTGGAATAAAATCCCGGTATATGTGAGGCAGAGCACCTCGCTGGCCTTGTTCAAGAGAAATCTTGACCAATGGATGGGAGATCGCAGATATACCCCAGGGATTACCTCAGTGTCACTGCTCAACAGAGGCACAGCAAAATAATGGGTATAGTTCCCCATACTAAAGGGGTGGCGTAAGCCACAAAACTATGGGCTAGGCTTGTAAATGCCCTCGGGCAGATAGCCTAGTATGAACCTATGAACCTATGAAAATACATAAATATGAAAAGGATAGAATCAGGACCAATGAATCAGGCTAGAGAGTAAGCCAAATAGCTTGAAAAAAATAGGATGAAATGTATAGGGTAATAAGGGTGACTAAGTTCACCTAATGTGCCAAAATACAAATCACAATCTAAATAAGTTTAACGAAATTGGTGTCCACCAATATGAATAAGTCCCAAATATCCAATTCACGTCAGTCTACTGTTGGAAAAACCATACTTGGACAAGAACATATATATGAAACATCTTTTTAACTTAGAAGGCAGTTCAATGCTTTCAAAGACTGAAAAAGTGTGCATTTAGGACTTCAGCTTGTTTCCCTGTTTCTTACACCTTTATCCATCTCTTCACTATCCATGTTTTGCTATGCTTCTGAACCTTAATTAGCTTTTACCCTTTACCTATGGAGAAAAAAAAACATTATTTTTGGCCTTCCCTAACCCTCCTCAGGCCAATTATCTATCTATCTATCTATCTATCTATCTATCTATCTATCTATCTATCTATCTATCTATCTATCTATTTATCTATCTATCTATCTATCTATCTGTCTATCTCTTTCTATTTTTCCTGAACATTGCCTTCCTCAACATTAATAACTTAGTTGGGACTTTCAAGATGGCTGTATATTGAGTAACAGCTTAATTCTGACTCTCCCAGTGTAAAAACAGAAACTTAGCAGAGAAAGCAAGTGGACCAGGATTTCTGAGTAAATTTTAGTTACTGACTAGTACGTGCACTGCTTGGATTCTGGAAGAAAGAAATATAGAGCACCTGAAGGAAAATCAGCTACAAAAATTGACAAAAAAAAACTGAGTAGGAAACGTACTGTAGCTGTTCAGCAAAAAGAAGTGCAAGCTCCAGACATAACTTCCAGTAACGTTCAGGAATTTATAAAGCAATAGCATACAGAACTGACTAAAATAAATGAAACGCTGATGGAGTATATCAACTCAAACAATAAAAGACTAGAAGAAAATGGAAGAAGCTTTAAACAGATACTCAGATGAGATGATAAAAGTGCAAAACTTAAAGGTCAAAATGAAGAAAAGGCTGTCTAAATATGAGATTGTACAAGAAGAAATGTTTTAAAAAAATAATACAACTAGAGGACAAGAGCACATAAAAAAACTTAAGATTTTCTGCTGTACCTGAGAAGCTGGAAGGAAAAGACTGTGGGGGGGATTCAGTAATCCTCCGTGTAAGACTAACTAAGTCTTACTCGGAAACGGATGCCTAAGAGTATGACGTCAGCGTGCCATGCATATTCATGAGGGCGCGCTGACTCAACTCTAAGGCTAACATGGACCATGTAGGAGTGCAGGGGGCGTGTCAGACTGCTGAGCAGTCCAAATATCCACGCCCCTGCAAGTGCCTAAATCTGCAAATGTAAGCAGATATGAGCGAGTCCGCTCAAATGTGTATACCCCCAACACTACACTCCCCCACATTCAAAACCCCTGTACAAATGAAATAAAATGTAAAACAATTTTTTTTTTATTATTCCCAAAATAGCTGCCCATATTTGCGCGTGTGTGCACGGGTGTGCCCATTGCTTAGCTACAATAAGCAGTTTAGACATCGAAGAGGATAATAAACTACTAATATGCAAATTAAGCCAAATAGCAATAGCGTAGTGGTAGAGCCTTCGCACAAAGAGGAGGCATTCCTGGTTCGAGTCTGTGCATAAAAATAATTCCTGACATTTACCTTTTAAATTTTATTAAAATGCATTGAAATGGCCTATGTAGTAGTGAACGATATTTTAAATATATATAAGAAGGTGAAACAGTCATGCATACTAATGAATGCATAAGTAACCTATCTTAAGCAATGTGAAGCAGTGCTAAGCAACGTTTACCAGTATTAAGCACATTTAAGAATAACTGCCCATAGCTTAGCACTGCTTAAACTAGCACAATGGCGCAATGACTTTGCGTGTAGCTGCGCATCACGCCAACTAGCACAAAAAAAACATGTTTGCGTGGAGCTGCACACCGCGTCAACTAGCACAACATCGGGCAACGTAGAGCAACGTTGGGCAAAGTAGAGCAAAGTCAGCTAAACACAGCCACACCTCCTTGCCGGTCAGGCCAGTAGTAAAATAAAAAGCAATGACAGGCTTCGAACCCGGGATACTGTGCACCATAATCAAAGTACAGAACCACTAAGCCATGACAGCTTTTACTGTACATGCACTGTCAACATACATATACATATTAATGAACGTTTACTCAGTGCTAAGCAGGTGTGCACTCAGCTGAGAATTTTCAAAACCAGCCAATCACAAATAAGTGTGGGAAATGAGCCATATTTAAGCCCCATAGGCGGGAATAATCACCATAACTGGTTATAGCTCCCATCTGCAGTCAGAATGGCCAGTGCTGGAGAGGGCTCTCATTTTTGAGCGCAACAGTGGGGCATTGAGGAGTCAAAACTGATGGTCCATCATCATGATGCAAGACTCCTGCAGGGCCAGTTCCAAGGCATGGAGTACAAAGCGGAAGCTTGGAACTGTCTAGCACATGATCTCACCAGTGCCACAGGCATCCCTCGGACTGATGAGCAGGTCAGACACCACCATGCAGACCTGAAGAGACAGAAGCAGGACCAACTGAACCAATGGATACAGGAGGCCCGTGGAAATGACAATGCCCCACTACTGAGTAGGTAGCCATGGAATGGAGTATGTTAGAATAGCTATTATAGTCTATATAATGGACAGGTATGTCACAATATTCCTTCATTTACTTCACAGCTGCATGTGTCCGTGCTGCGAATCAGCAAGCCTATGCAGATAGGCTGCTAAGCCTGCGCCACCAGGCAGGTTAGTAATTATTCTGCACGTATTGTTATATAAAATAAGTGAGAGAGCCTAAAAAAAGTATTGTAGCCCAATAATAAAGGCATAAAATGCCCTGAATAATTTCTCTGCATGTACTGTTATATAAAATAAGTGAGAGAGCCTGAAAAAGAGTGTTGTAAACCATTAATAAAGGTAAAATAAGTCCTGAATAATTTCTCTGCATGTACTGTTATATAAAATAAGTGAGAGAGCCTGAAAAAGAGTGTTGTAACCCATTAATAAAGGTATAATATGTCTTGAATAAGTCTTCTGCATGCACTGTAATATCAAATAAATGAGCAAGCCTCTAGAAAAGTTTGTAATGTAATTAATAAAGGTATAATTCCTGTAGTGTGTCCGTGTCACTTACTTCAAAATGTTGTGGCACTCTTGCTTTATATAAATAGTACTGTTGTATTAAGCACTGCCAATTCACAGTTGGGCAGGCCCATATAAAGTGGATGAAGGGAGTGCCAGTAGCTGTGAAGCATATATACAGTCCTCAACTGTTGGTTAATGGCTGGCATGCATAGGTAAATCTGTTACACGAGTAGCTTGTTAATGTGTTCCCCAGAAATGTGAGTGTGCTGCTAGAAATGTAGGGGGCTGTAGAAATTTAGCTGATAATGTCATGTGAACACATCCAGATATGTAGATATATAAATATAAATAAAATATATAAATACGTAGCAGTAACATCTGCATCCTGGACAGTTAGTATGTCAGTTACAGGTCAGGTATATAAGGAACTAGCCAAACCCATTACACAACTTAATGCACATTGCCTAGTGTAATAATACATGCAGGGGATATACACCTGCACTCAATAGGAATGTAGTGTAAACTATAAGTACATATAAGATGTTAATGGAGGTATCTTTTTACACCCTACTGTATGTGCATAAACAATGCAATTCCACACCTCAATGGGTATGTCTAATCTCAAAACATTTGTTGGGACATATGTCCTATTGTTTTATAAATATCTGCATTTACTTTGATGCATGTGCCCTGTTTAAACAACACAATCTTTGTGGCCTGTTGCCACCAATCAATCCTGCATGCTGTTAGAATGTCCACTGTTGTTCTATCTATGCATGTGTTATGCTTGCTGTACAACTGTTGGAATGCTGGTGTGTTGGGTTAATGGGAATATTACTGCATGCTGTTAGAACTAATTTGGAATGCTGTTGGCTGTTACCAACCCATAATGTCATTAAATCCTCCTAAACATAGAACATATGGGAAGGCCGGTCCCAGCGGACTCACCTGTCCCACCTCAGCTGGCGATGGCACCTGGCACCAGCAGGTCAGGTGCCCAGCCCGGGACCTCCTCCTCCATTGGCTCTGTGCCACCTTTGGGTGGAAGCACTGCAGAGGATGGGGCTCATCCCCCCCATGCAACCATGGCCAGAGGAGGGCCACCTATCACCCTCTGAACGGTCTGGGCTATGGTGCGTAGGGAGATCCAGCGTTCAGTTGCTGATCCTCAACACCAGCTCGAGGCAAGAGTGGCACGACTCATGGGTGAGCCTGCCCCTCCTATGCAGCCCCCAGCACAGCCACCCCCTGGGCTGTGAAGGTGCAGTGGTGACTGCCCATGGGTGGGGATGTCAGTTCCACTGTTGACATCTGTGGGCTCATGGGCTTGCGATTTCCAAACATCCTTCTCCATCAATGGTGTTCGCCCCCCATGTGTCATATTCTGCCCCTGTATGCGTCTTGTTTGTCTTGTCTGTTTACCTCCCCAACCTACCTCCCCAAATATATCTACTTCCCCTACCCCACATTCCACTCTCACCTGTAAAAAAAAAAAAATGGGCAATCTGCTCTCACAAAAAAATTACACCCCATACATAGCTGCCCATTTTGCACAAATGTCCACTGGACACAGAAACTGTAATTTAATTGGTAGTACAACATACTTTGTTGTCCCCACCCCTCTCTCAGGGGTGGAAGGTTTTAAATTTCCCACCAAATTACTAGTATATGCACAGCTGTTGCTGTTAAAGAAATGGGCAGCTATGGACCTTCCCTACACCTGTCCTGCACATCCCGAGCTGTTTTCCCTACTGTCTTACCCTCTTTGTACCCCTTTTTCACCACTTTCCTATCACCCCATTTTCTTTTCTTTCAAAGAAATTAGCGCGGGGCTTAGCGGGAGTAAGCACTGTTAAGCAGTAGTTAGCGGGCTTGCGTGAGTGTGCGCATGTGTGCGCTTAGCTAAGTATTGCTAAGTGTCGCACAAACCCGGGCAAATACGCTTAAAACTGCTTAAAAGTGCCTTAGTCACTCTGCATATGAGGGGCCTTGTTCTGCTCAGCAGCAAAATAAAACACCACTGTCAGTCTCGAACCCCAGACCTTGGACACACTAGACTGCATAAAGTACCACTAGGCCACAGTAGATATACAGCAGGTTGTTGCTGAAATATATATATCATGCATCAGAATGTGTGAATGTCAAGGAAAGATAGGAATGCCATAACACAAAACCTGTTCTGTGGAACTTTACCAGCAGCTGTTGTGGAATTGCATTACATGACTGTGATAACAGAACCACACATTCTAGCAGGAAATAATTTTACAGCAGCACTCTACAACCCCCACACAGTATCCCACCCAAATGTACAAATTACCACTGTGTTCAAGGTACAGCAAGGATGTAGGTAGGCATACTCAGTACTGGAATTGTCCAGTTTACATGAGCATCCTGTGATAATGTCAACAAAATAAAAAGCACAAACTGTGCAGAAGTACATTAATATCCACAGTATAGCAGTTCCCAAACAGTTCATGTGCCAAATGAAAACATCTCAATAACTATGTATGTATGGCAGCTAATTGCATAAGTAGAAAAGAAACTAAATGCTCCCATGTATCTTGTGTTTGCATTTGTAGGGGTGAGTAAAATTCTACACTGTCAACTGTGTACTGGAAGTGGCAACATTCAGGTCTGAGTACAACATTCAAATCACTGGCTACACCCCTAGCTTCAGATATAAGTATACCAACCTTCTGACTTACACTACGGTGTACACAGCAAACAAGCAAGGGCCCCACTTTGGAAAGCTGAAAGGCCTATGCCTACCTGACCTAGCAATTTATAGCATTGGGTTGCTATGACAGTGAGTACTGCAATTACCACACAGCAGGCTGCATGCAATTACCAAATGGTGGCCACCAATTGGTGCAGAGGCCATCACATGCACATGTGCCGATACCTCTAAAAGCAGGCTGTACTTTCTGTCCACACATGCAATCATTTCATTGCAGCCACAGAGAGAGAGTGAGAGCGAGCGAGAGAGACACAGAGACACACACAGACAGGCAGACAGACACCGGCAACAACAACAGCAACAGCCACAGCAACAGCAAAAAAAAAAAATCAAGATAAAAAAAAAAATTTAAAAAAAAATTAGATATACATAAAAAAAAATTGCTAGACACACGGAACGTAATAATACAAACGCATACAAAGGAAAGGTATGTAACTGATATGTATGTACTGGCATGTAGTAGATGTTTTTGAGGAGTACTCTACATACTTTGAATCATCCATATGTGGCAGCAGTATGCATCTATGCACAGATGCCCTGCATAACTACTGCCATGGAGAAATCAGTGTGTAGCTGTGTGCAGTGGGATATGACTGTGACATATGTAGTTCAGCATTAAATGTCAAACATCTGATCCATGTTATCTGTGTTCTGTACAGTAGTGTGTACAATGGCTGTTTGGGGGAGTAGCGCATACAGTTATATAAACATGGATGTGACAGAGTAACAAATGCATGATAGTCATATTAACATGTAGCTTAGCATTGGCAACAGCTGTACCAGGCTAGTATGCTAATCTAGCATTTGCAGCTATATATACACCGTCTAATATTACTGTGTGCTCACGTGATACCTGCTCATGTTGCAGCAAGGCCCAACAGATCAGCCGTGAGGTTCATGGACTTACAACAGTGTGGACCTTGTGTGTGTATGGCACACACATACAGAGAGATCTGTCTGTGTCAGATATATTAGCATCTGTACATGTGCATAGAGCAAGGGACATACTGTAACTGTTTGTGAAGGGTGGACATATACATGTTGTTGAAGGTTGTTATGTGCATATTTCTATGTAGGTTGAAGTGTGTGGCAAACAAGACAGCATACTGTGCTGATATATGACATGTGGTGGTTAAACGCTGTGGGTATGAATTGTCAGGTTTGCAGTGTTGCAGCCAGTGAAGCCTGCTAAAGCTACATGTGCTAAGAACACCTTCAATGCATTCCGCACAACACTGTGCAGTATTATTACATAACAGTATACCTCACAACCTCCGCATAATTGATATTCCCACCATGAAAGGTGGACCGTATATGTGCCTATATGTATATCTATATGTACACCAATGTATGTTTATATTTATGTGTATGTATATATATATATATATATATATATATATATATATATATGTGTGTGTGTGTGTAGAGAGAGAGAGAGAGAGAGAGAGAGGGTCATATTTACAAGCCATGGACTCAAGCTCAATATTGAAACTGCATTGGCATCCCTTCTGGCAAAAACTCTGTACCCATGAACTACCACATAGGTGGTAGTCTACTTAACACCGAAAGTGTGATAAGAGGCCATGGGACACAGGTGGACAGTAGTCTCCCCTTTGATAATCACAGTGCCACACTAGTCATGTAATCTGTATACCTGGCACACCTCATCACAAAAGGTGTGTCATCCAGGGAAATATAGGTTAGTGTTCCCCTCTACTCATCACACATAAAGCCTATTACAGAGTACAATGCCCCATGTGGTATGTACCTCACAAGACATCTACAGCAACTGGAAACAACAAAGACATACCTCACAAAGAGTAATACCAGCCTCAAACAGATGCCCTATGCAGACCATCTCACAAACCCACAACTACACTGTGTCACATACCGCCTACCCCGAGGTGACCTCTGCCTAACATACTAAGCTATGTCAAACCCAGAGCTGTTGGACATGCTGCACATAAACAGATCACAATGTCTATGAGCTACACACTCTAGGGACCCAAACCTTTTGACCACAATAAACAGCACATGCTGCAGGGATAGATTCCCATCTCAGAGACATCCCATACTCTGGAACAAACCAACTATCCACAGCAAACAAAGCTCCTAATTAGCAGTTGTCATAAATAATCCTGAAGATTGTATGGGAGATAGTGAATACACCCAGGCAATCACCTCTGTGTCTCTGCTTGACAGGGCCATGTGAAATGCAATGACCTGTGTGTCAAAGGCCAGGGTTGCATATGGCTAGGCTTCTATAGGCCCTAGGGCCAATGGCCTCTTACCTACCTATGAAGTGATACACACCCACATGTACTTGTTGCAATAATTGCTGTGTGAGGTTGATTGAGTGTGATGGTGAATGTGTTGGTGAATGTGTCAGAGTTCGGTTTATGTGTGATAGCTTAGTGGGAAACTGTTTCTGTCATGGTATTATGTGTCCTAGCTGTGATCCCAGCAAAAGATGTGTATACAATTGCTAGGTTGAAAAAGCAGTATGCCATGCGGTCTGATGTAGTCCCTTGTTGTCGACTGGGATGCCCATTGTAGGCTAAAGCAATGCATGTATGCTTATTGAGTGTTACTGCTGGTAAATCCAACTCCTGTATGAACTGTAGTACTACCTGAAGCTGTATGCCTAAACAGCACAGTATGGTGTACGTCCACATTTATTGGAACCACTGTTTCATGTGTTCCCTGTAGTCCTCACAGATTACATACCTCAGGCATAAGGTCTCGTAACTACTGACACACAGTACTGTAAGGTACACAGGTAAAGGTCAACTGGGTTGCCATACCTATGTGTCTGGTATGTATGTCTGATGTGTGTGTGTGTGTGTGTGTGTGTGTGTGTGTGTGTGTGTGTGTGTGTGTGTGTGTGTGTATGCCTGTACCATGGCCTCGGTCATATGTGTGCTACAGGATATAACTGCGTATCTAGCAACATGTATAGTCTAGTACAGCAGTATGCCACCTATATTCACAAATGTTCATATATGTTAGGCAGGGGTCTGCCATCAACGACTAGTGTGGTATACTGGTAATACCATCACTGGACTTTGCAATCATTGCAATGGATTACACGTTTCATGATGCATTAGCATGATATATACCTCCTGTGGCTAGGTTGTGCATTCTGTCACATACAGTGTGCCATGTACTGTTGTATAGTATTACATACTGTTGTAACTTTGTTGCTGTGCAAAACGTGGTTTGATATATAGAGTGTGCCAGGCGCTTTCAGGCAGTTGTGGGTTGAGAACTGACATGTGGTATTGAAAGTGTGTATCTTCTGACAGCCAGTAGGTTGCTATATATGGCAGTTAATTGATATCTGTACATTAGAAAGTTACGTGTGCCACATGACTTGCTCACACATATTGTTTCATTGCCTTCCAGGGTTATGTCCCACCATCATAATCCCACCTATAGCACGTGGAGGAAGAGGTTATCACATCCAGCCTGGTGCAGTAGTATGCCCTGCTGTCCTCCAGAACCAGCCAGGAACAGCATGAGCGGACTGCGCTGTGGCAAGAGCTTGTCCATAGGGTAAATGACATAGGCATGCATAACTGGACATATGAGCAGGTACACCATCACTGCAGTAATTTAATTAGACATGTCCAGCAGCATGCGTCTGATATCCGCAGACAGCAGCTTGCCACAGGTGGGGGGGAGCCATCCATCCCCCGTCACCAGAGTGGAGGAGCTGCTCCTGAGCCAGGTGATCCTGGCCAACAACAACCCCAACAACTAATGTGTGTCATCATGGAGGCAGGAGCCACCCAGAAAGCTGACATGGAGCGTGCAGGTAACATGGCATAGCTGTAGACTACTGTTACCTCTATTGTTAGAGCATGCTTATGTGAGATGTGTACTGTGTAGTTAGATGATGTGGTGCCTAGTGTTGTGCAATAGTAATAATTAGGAATACAATCTGTAGGCCTGTGACTGTCAACCGTTGTACTACCTTACGATTGCAAACACTCAGTGGCAATGCCACAGTTGTTGTCACTGACAAAGTGTCTCATATCCTTGTAGGTCCCTCTGGTGTGACAGCAAGGCAGCCGACCCATGCTGGTGAGTGTGTTCTACCTTTAATACTGCTAATTAAATGTGCATGTCATAGGTGAGTTGTAGGCCATGTACATGTAACACACATACGCATAATGCATGCTGTACATGTTTGCTGTGAGACTATGCACATCCCAGTAACGTGGGTAGCTGCCTAAAACACATACAATACACAGAGCATTCCACACAATTGTGGCAACACTGATGTGGATATTGGATAGGCAGAGTCGATACACATGCACACAACATACACAACTTTGTCATACGCAGTACACATTAACATGCTACACATGGTGTATTCAGATGCCCGCTGTAAGGTCACACTACAGTATCCCACACATCATCCACACAGCACACATAATATACCTGAGGGGGTAGATGCCTCACATGTGGCTGTGCAACACTCTTCGACACATAACACATTCATGGTAGGCAATGCCCCCTATTGTGCACCTTACAAACCCATGTAACAACTGGCTGTGAAATGGTGAATGTAGCCGTGGTACTGCAGTTCCGGTACAGCATGGTATTTGCCGGTCTGGCGCACATTAGTAGTCTTGAGTGACCACATGATGCTGCATGATGATGGCTCATAGTAGTACACCCCATCCAGTTACAGTGAACACAGTACTACACATAACATTACCTGCTATGCACCTCAGTATTGTGTGTGTGCAAACATAGGCACCTATACATAATATGCATAGCAATCACCATTTGTACAAAGTGACACATATATGTCTTGTAATGCTATTGAGTGTATAGGTCACATGACACACACTGTGTCTGTGTGATGTTTAATGTTGCAGTTGTGTTATAGCATGCCATGTCATGTCTGGCACTGGCATGTCCACAATATGCCCTACACTCACCATAACCACTGTACAATGGCCATGTTGAGCAATGGTATTCCATCAGGTAAACATGCACCACTCATCCTGTGTGTATACATAACATGCATGTGCTAATCCTGTGTCCACAATTATCTGCTGAAGACACAGACGCTCTAATCAGAAATGGATATCTATGTGACACACAGATACACATCCAGCCATGGTATGTATACCTGTGAGAGATAGTGCACAGGACATTGCAGAGCTTATAATACTTGCACAGCACTGTCATGTCCATGTACACAGTGCTTTCCAGGGTGTGGCCAATCACTGAACAACAACACACATGCATCAAAGACATGTATAGTGTTATTGGCAAGGGCTGTCAACACCTGCACTGCATGCTGTTGGGAAACACACGTCCTGCATGCTGACACGTGTGATATAACTGTTTGCCTTGTGATACTGTACCCTACCATCACTCACTATTGAGTATGTTCTGGATTGCTGGTGGTGTGTGTGTGTGTGTGTGTGTGTGTGTGTGTGTGTGTGTGTGTGTGTGTGTGTGTGTGTGTGTGTATGTGTGTGTGTGTGTGTTTTAGTGAGGAGTGTATTTGTGTGCATGTGTGCATGTGTGCATGTGAGCATGTGTGCATGTGTTCATGTGTTCATGTGTTCATGTGTGCATGTGTTCATGTGTTCATGTGTTCATGTGTGCATGTGAGCATGTGTTCATGAGTTCACGTGTGCATGTGTGCATGTGTGCATGTGTACATGTGCTCATGTGTTCATGTGTGCATGTGTTCATGTGTTCATGTGTTCATGTTTGCCGACATCATGTACAGGTCGTAAAGTGTGTTTCCTGTCTTCCTCTCACAGGTGCTGACTTTGGGCTGGTTCACTGCAGCAGGGAAACTGATGTCACTGAGCAAAACAGTGATACTGATGATAGGTGTGTTGAGGCACAGGCATGTTTGCCAGGGTCTGTTGTTGGGCCACCAATCGACAGTACACAACTGTCCACCCCATCCATGCATACAGTCATACTGCCAATACATCCATCACCAATGCCTTTAGCTGAGGGACAGCGTACAGTTGGCATTGGCCAGGACAGTGTGGTATCCATGTCACATGCATCCCGACACAGCAGCCATACCCAGAAGTCTGGAAGGGTACCACATAGGCAGATGTCCAGGGGTTCTCGTAGGAGCACTTCTGCTCATCATGCCACTGGCAGACGTGCCACAGGTCTGACAATGTCACGCATGTTCTAGGCTGTCATGGAGGCACAGGCACATATGGAACGGTACACCAGACAGGGACTAAGGGCACAGAGGGCACATAACACCGCCGTCATTGACAGTATCCATGACCTAGCAGGTGCCATCCATCATTACACTGAGGTCATTGATAGAAGTTGGGGAGAGACATTAGATATCCTCCACAATGTCATGTCCATATGTCAGGACAGTGTGGGATGGTTGAGCCGTCGATGTGGACGTATGCCAGCAACATCAGCAGCTGTCAGTCACCGCAGACATCCCTCAAGCCACAGCCACTCCCATAGTGCCAGTACCAGCACCAGCAATGTTGGGGGTGGGCTGTCCATAGAATGTCCTAGAAGACCACGTGCATGTGGCTCTGGACAGTCCCAGCAGGGACCTGTGTCCAGTGTACATCCATCCACCTCTGGGGATAGTACCCAGTCTGGCTTAGTACCTGATAGTGTCAGTAGCACCCCTGCCAGGCACAGGTACCATATCCGTGGCCAGAGACGGTGATCTATAAAGCCTCGCAGGTACAGTCTGTGGCTGTCCCACAAATGCCCGTATATGGCAGCCACATGGTGGAACTGTATGCATGCAGACAGACACACATACTCCAGACACCTAGGGCTATCACATACCCACACACATTACATCAACATTGGCCCATACCAGTATTCTTGCCCCTCACACACACACACACACACACACACACACACACACACATACATGTCGATTGGATGGCTCACTGTAGGCCTCTGGCAAACCAACAACATACCCTGTGCATATGATGAAACCTGTGCCATGTCCTGTCATCTGTAACATCGATGCAGGAACAGGCTACCATGGTGCTGATGTACAGGGTGTCTTTATAGCAGTATAGCAATGTTAGCATGTTGTCAGCAGTAGAGTGTAATGATATGCTTGAAGGTGTAGCTGAGCAGGCATGACACATTAAAGCTATGATTGTCATTGTAATGTTGTTTACACCAATGTTGGTTCCAATTGTGTATTGTCCGGCCACGTGCCACTTGGCTGATGTGTGCAGTATTGGCAGCATGTGTTAGAGAGTGGACAGTGTGTGTGGGATGTGTGTAGCACAGAGTTGCAGGTGTACAGTCGTGAATATGGTGGAGGTGCACTGTCTGCATGTACGTGCATAGTGGACACATGGGCAGGGTGACATGTTCTGTATTACACAGTAACACTCCATAGTTTCTATTGGTGGCCAGTATGCATTGTACTACACACATTTCGAAACCTGACTACACATGTGTGTATGACATGGTTTGACACTATGCTGTGGGTGATACTGTTACTATCTGTCATTGTTTTGCATTCTGGTAGTATACATCACTTCAACAGCCTGACCATAACCAATCGTTAGATGATGTCTTGACAACTGACACACAGATGTAGGACACACAGCAACATTTGGATCCTTCGGGTACTATACTATGCCAGTAACCACTGGTACTCACCTGCACCCATTACTGACACCACTCCTATTTGGCATATAGCTCTCTTAGGTACAAGCAATCACAGTAGGGATATGTCCGTCCACGTCTGGTAATGCATACTGTGGCCTATAATGCATTCTCCAGATGACACACACATCCTCCACAAGGGTATCATACAGACAGATGCCTGTTGTCAAACTCATGCTGTAAAGCTATAAGCCAAACTAAGCATAGTCATCCACCTTTACAGAACATATTATCCCCACATTACCACATAGGTAGTAGCCACCAACATGATGAACAGATACCGATGTGTGCATGCAACCAAGTGTTATGTCATCTCTCCTTTGTTAATCACATTTCCAAAGGTATTTTGAAATCCCTCGGTGGATCACATAAGCAATAAGGGGTCTGCATGCATATCCACAAAGGTTGTTCTACACCTGTTATGAATAGTCATCATTGACAGACTTTGCTGCGTTTGAACAGGTCCGACATATACCTCGGCCATAAACCCTCACTCACACATTCCATTAGGAACCGTAATGAGTTTGTGTGACACAGATGACCTAGGCCAGGGATCACTGCAGTGGCTGGGCTTGTCACAAGTATACAGATGTGACCTAAGGTCTGGGAAGCAACAGCACAGTCTGGCAAAGATGACAGCTGTGTTCTTGGAGAAACAGGGTTTCCACACATGCAATCATTGAGGTAACATGTACGTATATGTATTTGCCGCACAGCTAGCTCACATGTGCAATGCATACTATGTCATACAGTAGTAAAAGCAAAACCCACAACCCAACAGTGTCACACACATACAGCATACACACTCACCAAGTGCAGGATTCAAACCCAACTTAACTACTTCATGATACTACAGGAGTACACATTAACACACCACGCTATACACCTTATTGGGCATTCTTTTTTCCACAGGTATATTTGTAGGATGGTGACATCATCAGACTTGACAAAGGTTAGTTTACCGCTTTTGAGGTGTTTTACTACTCTCCTAAAAGGTTGCTCCTTCCCAAGGAGATCACACACAAACTTGTCCAGTGCAGGATTCAAACCCCTACCTAACGGCTTCATGATACTAGAGAAGTACGCATTAACATGACACGCTATACACATTACTGGGAGTTCTTTTTTCCACAGGTATATTTGTAGGATGGTGACATCATCAGACTTGACAAAGGTTAGTTTACCGCTTTGGAGGTGTTTTACTACTCTCCTAAAAGGTTGCTTCTTCCCAAGGAGACCACACACAAACACACAGTTCCCCAGTGCAGAATTCAAACCTCTAACTACTTCATGATACTACAGGAGTACGCATTAACATGACGCACTTTACACATTACTGGGAGTTCTCTTTTCTTCAGGTATATTTGTAGGATGGTGATATCATCAGACCTGACAAAGGTTAGTTTACCGCTTATGAGGTGTTTTACTACTCTCCTAAAAGGTTGCTCTTTCCCAAGGAGACCACACACAGTTGTCCAGTGCAGGATTCAAACCGCTACCTAACTACTTCATGATACTACAGGAGAACACATTAACATGACACACTATACACATTAATGGGAAATGTCCTTTCCACAGGTATATTTGTAGGATGGTGACATCATCAGACTATACAAAGTGGGTTACATTAGGTGACATTTGATGGGCTACATTGAAGGAATGTCTAAACACTTTGGCCATGTGATCATCAAAGGTGAATTTACTATCTACCTGTGTCCCCATGGCCATAATGACTTTCTCCGTACATACTGGATTACCACCTATGTGGTAATTTGTGTGCACTTTGTTTTACCCAAAGGAGATGACTATGCATTCTTTGCCATTCAGCTTGAGGGCATTGTTTTGACACCAGGTATCTGTCTCTTTAAGACACTTCTAGAGGATGTCTGTGTCAGCTGTACAGTTGATTATGGACCACAGTTACCATTCATCTGCAAACCTGTTCAGCCATACTCCTCCCGTGCTTGCCTGTACCTCTGAGCAGTATCTACTGAACAGGTGGGGTTCCAGGACCAAGACCTGTGGGATGCCATTTGTGACTGGCTTAGAGTTGGACATGGCACCCACAACTATGAACATGTGTGTTTGATCTGTGAGCCACTTGGCCACCCATGCTGTGACATAGCTGTTAATGTTCAAGCTGGTACACTTGTCCATGATGACAGAGTGGGGAATGGTGTAGTAAGCCCTTAGTGAGGTCCAGGTGGGCTGTGTGGACTACTTTCACCTCCATCTATGTTCTTGGTAACTGTTTTAAATAAGTCAACTAGGTTTGGGAGCCAGGCTCTACCTTTAACAAGGCAAAGTTGTGTACAGTCCAATGTCTGGAGATCTCCAATGTCTCAGTGTATGGGTTCCATGACAATTTGCTCAATAGCTCTGTAGATCCGGCTGAGTAGACATATTGGGCAATGGTTTCCAGGTTCTGTTTTGGCACACCCTTTGTGGAGCTGGATGACTGTTAGTGTATGCCATTCTTTGGGTACATAGCCTGTGGTACGCTTGAGTCTGGACAGTGAATGTAGGTGAGGGTGTAGTTCCTTATGGGCCTAGTGTAAGACGCAGCCTGGGACAACATACAGTTACATTGATGCTATGTTCTTAGCTTTGGTGAGGGCTGTCTTTACCTGCATGTCCATGATGTCTGGGTCTCTGCATCCTTCTGTGATGGACACAGGCCCTTTTGGGGGTGATCGGGTGGAGTTTACACTGAACTTGTCCCCCTGGATGTGGGCAATGAATGTTGGTTTGGTGTATTTCATTCCTTTTTTCAGTAGCTGACAGCATATTTGGAAGTTGACACCTACATGTCTGGTATAGCTACCGAAGGCTTTGTGGTTGTTATTCTTACATTCCTTGGCTATTTGACTTTAGAAACTGTCCTTGGATTATTTTATGAGCGATTATTGTTTCTTCCTGATAATGATCAGTGATGCCTTTCCTTTAGTGAAGTTGTATCTATCATGTGTTCGTTTCCTCCTTCTGTTGTCTAGCTTATTTATGGACAACAACCACCTGCTTGTTGTCCTATTTTTGGAGGAGTGCATCTTGGTTTTATCTGTGATGTCTCATTCCATGCATCCCTGTAGATGCTCATAGGATGCACTTGTAAATGATTCTGCAGATTGTATACCATTATCCTATAGCAAGAGGTCTTTGGAACGTTCCACTTTGGTCTTGGGAAGTGTGCAGTTTGCTTTTACAAATGTCTTCACAGTGGTTTCATTGACTGATGGGGGGGGATGTGGATGTCCAGTGTGATTACTTAATGATCTGATATTACCAGCGAGGGGTTTATCTCTGTTGTGTAATACTGGTACCCCATGTTGGTGATGATCATGTCCAATATGTTGTCACCTCTAGTGGGTGTGGTGACCAGCTGTTCCAGGGTGTTAGAGTTTTTTAACTCTAGGACACACTGGGCAAAGGGCGTTGTATTCGAGTAATTCACCCATTCAGTGTTTGGGTAGTTGTAATCTCCTCATATAATGGTGTTTGATAGGACCTTTATAGTTGTCATTGTTCTCCGCAATACTGAGTGAGGTTCCTGAGACAAGGTACATGATCTGTAGCAGGCTACAATCTGATGGGTAGCATTGCTCAATGTTAGTTGCACTTGCATGGTCTCCAATGCATCATGCTGTGCCAGTAACCTGAAGGTGTGGATATCCATAAGGTAAATGGGTACACCCCTTCCTTTTGTATTTCACTCGTGGTTTTGGGTCCAAAGGTCAGAGTGATTGTGAGTGTTTTACGTGGAGCATATTCAACAGCTCTATGTTTGACATAGCTTTGTATGTTAGGCAGTGAACACCTCTGAGTAGGCGATATGCAAGGGAGTACGGATGGAGCATTTTGCGATGGTCTGTGTATGGCATGTATTTCAGGCCACTAATGCTCTTTGTGAGGTATTGCTGCTGGCTTTCCAGTTGTTGTAGCTGTCTTGTGAGGTACATAGCAACAGTGGTGGTGTACTCTTTTATAGTTCTAGTGAGTGGTGAGTAGAGGGGTACAATGTCCTCTTCTATTCTGCATGAGACACATTTTGTGATGAGGTGTGCCACATAAGAGGGTTTCCTGACTACTGTGGGAATGTGCTTATCACAGATGTATCCACTGTCTACCTGTGACCCAGGGTCTCTTGTCACACTTACAGTGTGAAGTATACTACCACCTATATTGTAGTTCTTGGCTACAGAGTTTTTAACAAAGGTGATGATAATGCACCTTTTGGCATTGAGCTACAGCCCATGGCTTTGACAACAGCCATCTGTCTCAGTGAAGTCCTTTTGTAGGATGTCCACATCTTTAGTGTTTACAATGATGGCTCCTAGTTTGCAGTCCTCTGGAAACTTCAGTAGCCACAGACCTTCCATGTTAATGTTTACTTCAGGAAAGTAGATACTACACAGCCTGGGAAGTTATCTAGTTCCATGGCTGCTGTGATACTGGCTTTGGAGTGTGTTTTTTACCTGTGCAGCTGTGATGACAGCAACTTTGCAGTCTTCCATTATAGGTTCATAGGTTCATACTAGGCTATCTGCCCTAGGGCATTTATAAGCCTAGCCAGAATGTGTTTGGCTTTCGCCACCCATTTTAAATTTATTTTGCTATGCCCTTTTTCGAGGTTAGTATACTGTGCCTCTGTCTAACAGTGACATATAGAGATGTGCTCTTTTGTGGGTGAGAGGGGGGTAAAGTTAACACTGATCCTATCTGCCAGGATGTTGGCAATATCAGTTGGCTCTGTACATTTAGTGCCATTGAGTTGTAACTCAGAACAGATCTGAGTGTAACCATGAAATGGACCTGTCTGTTGGGCAGAGATCTCCTAAGTAGACAGTATGCAACAGAGTACAGATTGAGTTACATTCAGTCTTGTTGCATGGGGCAACTATTTGAGGCCAGTAATCCTCTTGTTAAGGTACTTCATTGGTCTTTCTAGCTGCTGAACGTGCCTAGTCAGATTCATTGCAAGTGTGTTGTGGTACTCTCTGACAGGTCTGATGACTGCTGAGTAGTGGCAACCTCCTTTGACCTACATGCACAGACCTTGGCAGTTTGTGTGAACACATAGCATGATTTTCCGACCACTTTGTGAATGTGTTTCTGGAAGTAGAGATGACTATCCACATTTTCCATAGATCCCTTATTATCACATCCATATTTAGCCTAAGTGTGTGAGCATGCCCAGTATGACTTTTCAGTATCTTCCTGCCTGACATTTGCTTCATTTTTTTAAGTGTCTGAGCATGCCCAGTATGACCTTTCAGTGTGATGCTGAATGAAATCCACTACATTTGTTGGAGTGTGTGAGCACCCACAGTATACACATTTATACTATATGTGTATGGTAAATCAAGTTGCATTTTTACAGCAGGGCTCACCTTTGTGTCATAGATCAACAGGGATCATGCTGTGCCTGCAGGACTTCCATGAGACACTTTGCATTGACTTATCAACATTTCTACATACAGGGGGGACAGATATTCTTTGTACATTTCTACCCGTGGGCACACTGGATTGTTACTATGGGTGTACATAGGATGTGGGTTTCACCTGACACTTATACAAATTTGCTATGCCTGCACTGCTATGTACAGGACACCATTTCAGTCTGTACAGTTGCCTATCGTACTGGCTTGAGGCATACTACTGTACTACAGATCTTAGCATCCAATTATTAGCTTGTATTGTATTGTAGTGTATTAGCTTGCGACTTCATAGCCTACACAACCCACATCACACCGCCTGGCCTGATGTTCTCTGTCTGCATAGGCGTGTGGGGGAGGTTACACATTTGCCTCTTTAGGGGCATGATACAGCATTTCTTTGTGTTTGCAATAGTGTACAATTGTCCTGCTGTGCCAGTGCCACTAAAATGCTATCATGGCTTAGTGGTTCAGTACTGTGACTATAGTGCACAGTATCCTGGGTTCAAGCCCTGTCACTGCTTTTTATTTTCATGCTGGCCAGACCAGACTGCTTAAGGAACAGTTAAGCAGATATGAACATGTTTAACTGACTTTGCTCAACTTTCCCTGACCTTGCCCAACATTGCACGAGCAATTTTGTTTACAGATACTAGATATTGGTGAAAACTGCTTAGCACTGCTTTATATTGCTTAAAACATGGCAATCATGCCTCAGGTGGTGCTGCAGGGCTGCCTATGTCGGATGCACATACTACACTCCCTATACATGTTTGGAAACAGGTAGTGTCAAGTTAGGCATCCCTTTTATTTTATGTGCGAGTCAGAGAGAGGTATCATTTCCAGGGTTCCTACTGAGCCAGTGTATGTGCTATGCGTTGCCTCTTTGCCAAGGACAAAGCATACTGGGCAGGCCTCCTTCTGCCTACTGGGGCAGGCTCAGGTTGTTCCTCCTCTGAGTCACTCTGTGCCTGTGCAGGTCTTGGCAATGGTGGGGGGCTGTTTGGCCCTGCCCCATGCTGTTCCTGCTGCAGCTGTTTTCACAGGATCATATTGTGCAGCATGGAACATACCATGACAATTTGGGTACATGTAGTTGGTGAGTACTGCAAGGTTCCACCAGATGTGTCCAGGCACTGGAACCTTGACTTGAGCATCCCAAACACATGGCTCGATTACATTTCATGTTTGTGCGTGTGCCTCATTATGGAGTTCTTGTTCAGGTGTATGTGCATTTCTGATGGGTGTCATTAGCCACAGCTCCAGTGTATATCCAGCATCCCCCACTAGGTGACCGTCAGGGATGTCCCCATTGGCAAATGTCTGGTACAGCTGTGACAGATGCCAGATATGGGAATCATGGTAGCTTCCAGGCCAGCCAGCACACACATTCAGTATTATGCCCTGGGCATCACACATGACCTGGTAGTTGATGGAGTGGAAGCCATTGCGGTTGATGTAGGTCCTACCCCGCTCACCAGCTGGTGCTTTGATGTGTATGTGCATGCAGTCAATTGCACCCACTACCTCAGGGTATTCCACTATTTGCTGGAAGAGACGCATATTGCTGGCCAATACCTCATGGGGATTGGGGAAATATACATGATCACCGACATGTGCTGACATGGCATTCAGGAACTGGTGCAGTACCCTTGATGCAGATGCCTGTGAAATCCCCATCATATCACCAGTTGGTCTCTGGAAGGTACCTGTTGCTAGTATTCTTAGGCCAACATATACCTTGGTTTCCAATGGGATGGGTTTCCCTCTGTTGGTTCTGTGTGTGAGGCGTGGCCTGCACAGCTCAACAATTTGCTGCAGGAGCTCTCTGTCCACTCTATAGCGCTCCACTATCTCCAGCTTATGTAGCCCCTGGTAGGTTACCCTGGGTCTGTACACTCTTCTCCTTCTCCTCACTGTGGGTTGCTCAGCAGCATTTGCAATGGCACCACCCACAGCATCTTGCACATATTGCCTTATAACAGCAATGGCAGCCCCTAACATTTTTATGTCTCAGTTTAAGCTTTTTAAGTTTTCACTTCTCTTTGTTGACTGCAGTGTTGCAGTGTTTCTAAGAACAACATGGGGGAATGTTGTTTGCAGAATTTTAAGTGCTGGACTGGGCTGGGCTAGTGTACTGCCTGTGTAATTGGCTGATTCTGATTGATTTCACCTGGCAGCTCTGCTAGTTCTCCTTGGTTAACTTCTTACTACTTCTTTTCCTTCCTTTTCCCTTTCTGTTTCCACAGGGGGCAGCGCCATGCAAGCAAGTGCAAACGAGCGCACACACATGCACACAGGCTTAAAAAAGCTTGCACAGGCTTAGGCGGGTGCACATTCATGTATACAGGGTTAGACAGCTTTACACAGGCTTACACGGGTGCACACACATGCACACAGGCTTAGACGGGTTTGCACACGTGTGCACACAGTGTAAGCAGCTTTGCAAGAAACTTTAGTGATAGCCATGGCGTACACCTTCGGTTTCTGGGTTTCAGTTTAGACAACTGTAGACACACCTATTCTAGTCCTGAGTAACTCACAGCAAACACATGCCACTCTGCTCCAATAAGCTTACAGTCTTTTTGATACATACCCCCTCATGATGTCACCCATCTTCTACTCTGTTACTCCCCTTATCCTACTCTTACACTCTAGGACATGGTTCACATAGCAGGGAAAATTGAGATTCACTATCCTTATACTCATTTACATAGGATTGCCTACTAATGCTTGGTTACATCTCTCAGACTGAGCTTCCCCCCTTAGCAACCACTACTCAGTAGCCATGTTGTCTTCAGCCTGCCATTCACTTGCATGGCAGATGAATATTTTGAATTAAATCCCTATTTGTGGCTTTTATTTTTTGTTTTTCTGGTTTTTAGTGCACCGCACATTTGCACGGCGCTGTGCTACGCTTAAACATCGGAGATCGAGGAAAAGAAAATACATTTTTATTATTTTGCAACACATAAAAATGCCAGTGGCCATATATTTGGCCATTGGCATGCTTCCTCAACTGGATGCATCCTTTATTTGGAGCTGTCATGGCTCCATTTTGCTATTTGCAGAACGGTACTCAGTTGCCAACCGAGTACATTTCTGCAAATAACACTACTCTTACGTGGACGGGTTAGTGTTTCCTGGATCGCAAATTTACCTAATTTGCATAGCTTTCAGCAGCAAATGAGGTAATTTGCATAAACTAACACTGTCCATGCAAAAGTCATTTTAGGAGCTCTCTTGCGCACCCCTGCCGGCTGTTCCTGGATCACTCGGCAGACATGTTGGCTGGATGGAGTCTTACTCTACTCATAGACTCCGTGCAAGCCTTCATGAATCCAGCCCTGTATTAATTTCATGAAAGCACAAATAAGCAACTGGACTGGTATTCCACAACGGGAATTCTTAATTGAAAGGGCACATCATGTATACGCTCCAAACTTGGCTATGAGAAAACAACCTCGACCTTTAATAATAAATATGCAATCTTACTAGCAGAAGGAGTCAATTCTGACAAAAATGTGGCAGAAGAACAAAGTACTAAAAGTGAGGGATAGCAGAGTGTTTGTTGTGAATGACTATCATTGTATACCAGGCAGAAGATGAATAAATGCATTCCATTATATAGGCAATGTAAGCAGGCATGACATTCAAACTACTGTACCCAGCTATCTTCAAAATATTTTCCCTGGAGGAACAAAAAACATTTTTTGATGAAGTACATGCTATGGAAGATATACAAATGTTTGTCCAACAAAAAGTGAGCTGTGAAACAGAAAGAGATTCTGCTTCTTATTCTTCTGGTAAAAAAGACCACAGAGAGGCTGTGCCAGTGAAACCTTTCCCAGAGTTTCAACAGAAAATGCTTGAGAGAGGGAAAAAAGCACAGGAGTTGGCTAGAAGAATCAAGAATCCACTGGAGATGAAGCAGAGACCGGGCTTGGGAAATTAAGATGAATAGGAATAAAATAAGAAATTCTGGAAATATTGGACTTTCTTGGTCTTTGTTAAACTTGTAGGGGACTCTAAAGCATATGCCTTACTTCATGTCATTAACGTCTGGTGACTAAAATCAGTAACTTGGAAATTGACAAATGTGGAATTACAAAGCAATAATTATCTTTGTCAAACAGGACATAACAAGAAAATCTGGAAATATTGGACTTGTTCAAAGTTTTTTAAACTTGTAGGGGACTCCGAAGCATATGCCCTATTTCATGTCATTAATGTTCAGAAAATACTCAAGAGAGGGGAAGAGGAGGGAGAGAGTTAACTGTAAGTAAAGCAAATTTTTTTCTTAGCAGTTTTACTTAATTGGCGCATGATTTTCTTTGCATGCTATAAAGTAAAGCTTTTTCAGTTATTTTAAAGTGTAATGGGGATACTAATATAAATAGGTGCTTCTGTTTATTATTTTTGTTTCTTTATCCCTTCTTTGCTCTTTGTCCTTCTACAGTTTTAAGAAATGTAGGCACTATAAGGTAAAAAAAGGGAGCTGCTTAAAACAGCATGACAAAAGAAAAATTAGCATGTTTTTCTCATTCTTGCATAGGGGAATGACTGGGTTAAGGCTATTATCTTTATATAGTAACAAGATTTAACAGAAAGCAAGTAAAGGAAAAAGAACATTGAATATTATAAGGTCTTTTTTTCTAGTAAACAGTCCTGTATCTGATTCTCATGTCACTAGCAGACAATCTGATAAAGAGAAATGACTTGGAGAAAATGTTTTCTGAAAGCATCCAGGTGTTTTCCCAGCTGAGAGAGCTATAAAGGTAAGGGAAAGACAGACAGCATGTAATAGAATCATAGACTCGACCATGCATCTTAATATGGATAAACTTTCCTTCTGTTTAGCTTGAGTCTGTGTGTGTGGCTGTCAGTTTGGAACTTTTGTTTCTATTAGGAGGGTAAAACTTCAATATTTGAAGATGTACATAGTTTTGCATGCTATTATTAAGTTAGTAGGTTTTAGGAGGGTATTGTGGGTGTATGTGTATTTTTGTTTGAGGGTTTTCAATAAAACAAAAAGTACTACAATATTTGACATAGGCTCAAATGGAAATGACAAGAAGCAATTGTATATAATATTAACCTGCCAAATACTGCATGCATGTAACACAATAGCTGAATCATTCTAGACATTTAACAAAAGGCTGCTATACATAAAAGGTGGGAATAATAATCCCTCAAGAATATGATTATTTCTATAATATCTTTAAATGTTATGGTCTCACAGATAAATACAAAAAAGAAAGAGTAGTGAACTATATTAAAAATGTAGAGTGCAAAGAGTTATGCTACAGGAGACACACTTGCAAGAAATAAATATGTGAATTTGATAAAGAAAGGTTTTAAGGGTGATTATTCAATGGAATACCTGGGCCAAGGTAAGAGACAAGTGTGTATATTAATTGCAAGAGGTGCTCCGATAGTAATAGATGAGGAAAAATGCAATAATGGTAGCTTTGTAGTACTAAGGGGCTACTGGCAAGGGAGGAGGATTACACTGGCATGTATTTATATACCACCAAAAACTGTTATAATGGAGCTTAAGAAAATTCTTGGAAAAATAATCAGCTTTCAGCAAGGAATATTACTTATGAATGGGGACTGGAATTTGATTTGCAACAGTGACGATGTGTCTGGGTGCCCAGAAAGGAAAATATAACAAAAGAGGGTAGATTTTTAAAGAAATTTATGAAAATATTTGGCATGGAAGATTTGAAGTCAGTAACAGGAATTTGGAATGAATTTACATATTATTCCTTAAGATACAAAAACTGGGCTAGGCTATACAGAATTTACATATCACAAACATGTGCATTTAATTGAAGGTCTTGATATGTATCCAGTAACTATTTCATATCATGTTCCAATAATAACTAAAATAAAACACAGGGTAATGAAATAAAAATGAGATACTGGTGCTTTCCTACTTACATGTTGAAAAGAGAGGAATTTAAGAAATGAGTAGTGGAAATTACTCAGGAGCTATTAGAGAAGATAGAAACTTCTGAAAATATAGCTAGGGAATGGGATAAAATTAAAGTGGAATTTTAAAATACGGTGGGAATAAAGGAAAGGGATATATGGTTGAGAAGTAATAATTAGTTAAAGGGGCTGACAAATATTAAAGTATTACAAAATAGGGGAATCTCATAAAACAAGAAGAGGAGCAACTACGGAATGCTAAACAGAAAATAAGGGATTACCTAGATAATATGCATGAGTTTAGAAAGATTGCTGTTAAGCAGCTGCTTTTTGATAATAACTATAGCACACAAACACATTTAGCACAATGACTCAGGCAACAGAAAGTAGACAGGGATGTCACCAAGCTTAGGGAGCCTATAACAAGGAAGATAACAAGAGATCCTGTAGAAGTATTAGAAATGTTTTGGAAATTCTATGAAAGTCTGTATAAAACAGAGAAATATGGAAATCAAGAAAAGGTACAAATAGAAAGAATTAAATATGCCAAGGTTAGAGGGAGAGGAGACTCAATTACTAACAGTTAGGATAGTAGGAGTTGAACTAAAAACAGTGAAGCATAACCAATCTACAGTAAAGTTCTCAGGAATAGATGGTATTCCTGTGGATGTTTGGAAGCTAGGAGGGAAAAAAAAACTGATGAAAACCTGGAAGGTTTTGTTTAACAGTATTTTAAGAGAAGGAGAAGTACCAACATCCTAGAAGAAATCTGTAGTAGCTGTAATGCCTAAAGAGGGTAAAGATCAATCAGATCCAGCTTCATACAGGCCCATTTCAATACTAAATCATGATTATAAATTGTTTATGTCTATAATGGCTAAAGGAATGGCAAAAATGATGCCAAACTTGATAGATATGGCTCAATGTGGTTTTGTGGAGGGGAGACAAACATTTGACAATATAAACAGAACAGCATTCATCCAAATGGAAGCAGAATATATGAAAATGCCATTGTTGGTGGCGGAGCTTGATGCAAAGAAAACATCTGACAGAATAAGCTGGGCTTTTATGACCAAAGCAATGGAAGCATTTGTATTCCCTGATAAAATTATAAGGTTGATAAGGAGGATATATGAAGGATTGGAGGCAAAAATTAAAGTGGGTGGGGTCCTCTCTGATAATTTCTGCTTGAGCAGAGAAACCGGGTATGGCTGTTCTCTTTCCCCTTTGTTAATTTCATTGTATTTAAAACCATTGTCAAAGAAAATTAGGCACTCAGAAATTCAAGGATATAATTGGTATGTAGTCAAGAAAAGCTAGCTGTGTTTGTAGATGACATTATTTTATACCTGACAAAACCAGAAAGGGACATTACAGTGCTGTGAACATATTGAGACAATTTCAAACTTTTTTTGGATACAAAATTAATGAAGCTAAAACAAATGTACAACTGCTGAATAAAAACACAAAAACAAAACCCAACGCTGAAAATCACGGAGCTCCAATGAGTGATCTACCTCCTAGGACAACAAATGGATGATTGCCAGCACCAATAAGTATTTTTGAGAATAGCCAGCACCAATAAATGTTTTTGAGAATAGCCAGCACCAATAAATGTTTTTGAGAATAGCCAGCACCAATAAGTATTTTTAAGAATAAACAACATCCAAGAGTGTAATGGCACTAACCACTCGTTGTACACTCCTATATTGAAGTACCACCTGCTTCAATTCTGTCGATAAGCAACTCCTTCCACTAATTACACCAAGCTACTTCATTCCATTTAACTCTCAGTCAACATCTGTCTGCGTTGGTGAACTAAAACGCTCAGATGTTAATTACAGCTTACCGCTCCAATATACTGTGATGCAAAACAATTTTGTCTCCTCACGCAAACTGCCACCGGCTGTATCACCTCTAAAACTTCACGTTGTTGTACAAGAACTTCCGACAACGATAGACGGCACAAAACTCTTTATTGTTCTTACATGAAACACTCCATAAAATGCTTGTACCTCCTGGGACCGGAGGTTCAACCACTATGCACACAGATAAACATGGAACGTAAGATTGTGAAACTGATTTAGCATATACTGTGTATGAAACACATCCAAACAAAATACGCTAATTGAATAATTGTCCATGAAGCATGACCTGGAATACTGAAATATTGATGATAATCCTAATGCATTTCGGTTAAGCGCTTTCACTCAATAAATCTTGAGCTTCTTCAGAACATCACAATGAAAGAACTTTCATCCTATAAAACTTTTTTTGGCGCTAAATTCAAACCAGGTCCCAATTTTAAAGCTACAGTGTATATTCTAACACAGTAGTCAATGCTCATCAAATGATGTAAAATCTATGTATAAAATATATAAAAAATATAAAAAATATGATGATATGTATAAAAATATATATAAAAATATATATATACAAGATATATATGTGAAAAAATATATAAAAAATATTACTTAACAATATGTGTATTCATAACCATCCATACTATCCAGTATTTTAAAATTTAATTGTAATAATTAAAAAAAGAGAGATGAAAAATAAAAATAGAGATGAAAATAATAAATACAAAAGTGTTCCCATAACAATGAGTAATTATGCTTACTCGTATAATAAATAAATTCATACTTCTACAAGTAAACTACTATAAATTCAACATATTCATCATTATAGTTGTCTAATAGGCTATGGAGCACCCTAACAATTTATACCTGATATGAATGTTTAAACATTGGTTCTACGTATTAACATCTAATATGGCCTTTAAAGAGATGTTATCATTTAGGCCTGGTGGTGTGGTGCCATCTACAAATATTTGCCACCAAGCTTCCCTATAACTTAATACTTTCTTATTGTCCCCTCCCCTGGGATTATATTTTACACTGTCTAACAGGCCAAATTTGAAATGGTGTTCCTCACCATTAATTTCTATGTGTTTGTACAGTGCGTTTCTTTTGTCCTTTTTCTTTATACAATATACATGTTCATAAATTCGCCTTTTTAAATTCCTCTCTGTTTTCCCCACATAGAAATTGAAACATATTTGATATATTGCTATGTATATTACCATTCTAGTGTTACAATTACCCTTAATAAATCTGATATTAGTTCTCATTGTGTTAACACTGTTTTTTTACTTTCAATAATGTACCTACATTGACTACACGCACCCCATTTAGATGTATGTTCATTACTATGTATAGATATCTCCTTGTTATACAAAGTTCCCTTTTCCATAATTCTTTTAATGTTAGCCCCCATCTTGTATACAAAATCTGTTTTTTCTCCTATTACATTATTTATTGTTACATCGTTGTACATAATGTGCCAATGATTCTTAATACTCTGTATGATATAATTGGCATATGGACTATAAGTCAAAATCAAAGCCCTACTCCTACTTTCATTTAATTCATTAAATTTGTTAATTTCATGCTGGGTTAAATTGGTGATATTATTTCCTAAACCTAATAATGGCTTGTACGTATTGTTCCAAAGGCTTTTTATGTAACTGTCGACGTCATTCAATATTCTTGAAGGATATCCCCTATCCAAAAACATCTTGTGTATGAATTTGATCTCATCTTCTAATATGTTAAATGCTGTTGTCATTCTTATAGCTCTTATACATTGGCCTTTGTATATATTCCTCTTTAATTTTTCAGGATGACAACTTGTATATGATAATCATTAGAAAAAGTATCCTTTCTGTAAATTCTAGAATGTAATACATCACCTTCTTGGTAGACTAAAGTATCCAAACAGGGTAAACCAATCTTGTTGTAAGCATGTGTAAATTTCAAAAAATCGCTACTCTGGTTGAGATAGCGAATAAACTCTAATAACTCTTCTTCACCTGATTTCCAAATGATATAAATGTCATCCAAAAATCGGACGTAATGTACAATATGTTGATAATATGGACTGGTGAACAGGTTGGTATCTTCCCAGTCTAGCATGACCAGGTTGGCATATATGGGAGCACAAGCTGCTCCCATGGCTACCCCCTGGTCTGCCGAAAGTACTCTCCCTCGACATAAATGAAATTATAATCCAAGATAATATCCAACATTTCTATTAACAAACTCACTTCCTCCCATTCTATCCCAGCGTATTTTCTGATGCTGTTTGCAAAGGCCTCTAAACCTTCCACCTTTGGTATACAGGAAAAGAGGTCTATGACATCAATGGTAACAAACATATAGTCATCATTCCATTTTTGTTTAGGATAATTTCTCAAAAAATCCCAAGAATCTTTTGCTAAATGGTATACATGTTTGTAAATATGTTTCAATTTGATGTCTATATATTTGCCCATAAAATACGTTTTCGATTTGCTTCCAGATATTATTGGTCTGAAATGTGGGTCTAATATGTTTTTATGAATTTTTGGTATACCCACTATGGTAGCCAACCTAGGACTCTTTACTTTAATAAACTTGTAAATGTCTTTATCTATTCTACCATCAATTAGAAATTCTTCTATATAACTATCCACCCTCTGGTGTGCTATATTAATTTCATTCAAGGAAGTGATAGCATAATTTCCCGAATTGTATAATATTTGATGTATCTTGTTACTGTACTCCAAATACTCATACATTACGACCCCCCCCCTCCCTTGTCCGGTTTCATAACTCTTAAATTATTGTTGGTCTGAATCTCATTGAGTAATTTCCTTTCTTCTATAGTTAAATTATTCTCCTGGGTAATTTTCTCCTGCAAATTGTATAACCTATATATATCCTTAGATACAACTCTTTCATAAACATCTACAGTAGGATGCTGTATTGGTACAAATGTACTAGGAACTTTGAATTCTTTAATTTCAGATGATTTGTATTGTTTGGTAAATTTATTTAGATGTTTTACTGAAAAAAATATCTAAATTAAATTTTCTAGTGAATTTCTTAAGTTCCATAATGTTGTCTACTAATTGAAAATTAGATGTAGGTACAAACTTCATTCCTTTTGAAAATAGGGTAAAATGTACTTTGGTAATTTCTACATTTGCATGGTTATATATGTTGAAGCCATTCCATGTATAAATTAACCCATTGTTGACCACTTCGTTACTTGCGATTCCTTCACTATCTCTCCCCTCTATCACCTTTGATTCCTGAAGTTGTGTTTGTTTGACTGCAAGTTCCTTCCTTTTTGATTCCAATAATGGTCCTCCTGAGGGTTGTAATCCCTCTGAAAATGGGTTGTTTCTTCTATATTTTTGTCTTTATCAAATCTACCTGACGGATCAAATTTCGACCGTCCTAATTCATCATTATCTATCCTTTGATTTTTCATCCCCCAGTGATATACTTTCTTGTTCTCATAATGCTCCAAATCTCTCTTAATTTTTTTATGTTTTGTCTCACCCAAGGTGTATATATATTTCTCTGCTATAACAAACTGATTGTTGTACATCCTCTCCCACTCATCAAAAAGTAGGTCAGTAATAATTTTTTCGTTCAATATATCTGTTTCTTGTATGAGCTGTGCTAACTTATCATCATTATGTTTAATTATAAGCCTCATGAATCTAATTCCACACTCATCAAAAAACTCATTGAATTCCTTTATAATCCTATCATTTAACTGAAACCCCATAGGTTGTTTAAAAAATCTTAGACCTTTCGGAACAATTTTCAACGAAATACATTTGTGTAAATAAGCATTATCAATTTTTACATTGTTAATACTCTTTAGCTTTTTACCTAACAAATAAATCATGTCCTTTAATGTCCCATAAGATTCATAGTTCTTGTAGTTCTTATTAGAACATGTTCCAGAACTGTCCAGATTTATATTGGTTCCAATAAATCTATTGAACATATTGATATCGATGCCATCAATACATTCTTCACGAGCCATACCTTGTGTTCGCGTTTTGGTTGTACTAACAATACCTGTGGTTGTATGTACTTGTTTACCCACTGCGCTGGAATACTTTTTGATAGGAATGTTCTTTTTAGGTTTAGCTCCCATACGCCTAAAATCGTCTTCAATTTCATATATAGAGAAGTCAAAAGTACAATTGGATGCAGATCGATTGTTGCTATGAGTCACCTCAGTGATGTTATCCACATTCGCCATATCAATAGGATGGTCAGTGTGTTGATGTCCTTGACCATTGGGGATAGGAAAACTACCCAACAGTGATTCTAAACTATCCACAGATCTCTCCTCTTTTGAACCAGGTTTGCTTGCTTTAGAATATAAACTTTGTTGTTCACCATCCTTGGAATTACCTATAATAAGTCTATGTGGTTGGTTAGGTCGTAGCATACTATTAGTCGTTTTTTCACTGGTGTACCCCTTATTATCATTATTATTCTTGACTAAGTCAAACAATTTGTCTATGTCATGTCTAAGTCTCTCCATCTCCTCCTTTAAACTAGTAATATCATCCTTCATTTGCATATACAATGCAGGAGGCTGGTCACCGGTGTTCTCCATGACAATGTACAACTGCTGAATAAAAACACAAAAACAAAACCCAACGCTGAAAATCACGGAGCTCCAATGAGTGATCTACCTCCTAGGACAACAAATGGATGATTGCCAGCACCAATAAGTATTTTTGAGAATAGCCAGCACCAATAAATGTTTTTGAGAATAGCCACTACTGAAATATTGATGATAATCCTAATACATTTCGGTTAAGCGCTTTCACTCAATAAATCTTGAGCTTCTTCAGAACATCACAATCAAAGAACTTCATATATCTTGTATATATATATTTTATATATATTTTTATACATATCATCATATTTTTTAATATTTTTTATATAATTTATACATAGATTTTACATCATTTGATGAGCATTGACTACTGTGTTAGAATATACACTGTAGCTTTAAAATTGGGACCTGGTTTGAATTTGGCGCCAAAAAAGTTTTATAGGATGAAAGTTCTTTCATTGTGATGTTCTGAAGAAGACAAACATAGGTTAAGCGCTTTCATCTGAATAATATCAGACTTCCTCAGAACCATGATTGAAAACGCTCAATGATATTTAAAAACGCTCAATGATATTTAAATACATTTAGGCGCCAACTTCATCATACAAACAATTAATTCTTAAAGGGTCACACATCTATAATATAGCATGAATGCTCAATAAATATATAACTATATAACTGTATAGTGTTGTCATATACAATGCTAATAGCAATGCCTTCAATCATCAAAAATGCTTTGCTTACAGTATACATTCAATGTATATGATGTTTAAAATATTTAAAATGTTTAAAATGCTAAAAATTCTAAAAATTCTAAAAATTCTAAAAATCATGCTGCTTGTGTATATATATAAATATAAACTCTATGCATTCTATACAAATAACACTACTAAACCAATCTCACCCACTGCCAGTACTCTGTCCGTTTTACATGGCTTGATCTGGCAAAACAAATCAATGATATAGTATAGTGTAAGTGTATGCATGAGTACAATAAGTTATAAACATATTGTGAACATTTTTACAATAATCAATGTAATACAGTAGTACTAAAGATACATATAAATTTTCCAACAAATGAACCATGTAGTTATTTAAAAATGATAGTTTGTTTTGTGTGTTCTTTAATAAAAGGTGGAATATTATACTTCATTATTGTCCGAGCTTCTGGAGACGCCTTGTTGACAACCTTTCTGGATTTTTTGTTCTTGGTTGGAATCGTGTGTTATATGTTCTGAAGAAGCTCAAGATTTATTGAGTGAAAGCGCTTAACCGAAATGTATTAGGATTATCATCAATATTTCAGTATTCCAGGTCATGCTTCATGGACAATTATTCGATTAGCGTATTTTGTTTGGATGTGTTTCATACACAGTATACGCTAAATCAGTTTCACAATCTTACGTTCCATGTTTATCTGTGTGCATAGTGGTTGAACCTCCGGTCCCAGGAGGTACAAGTACTTTATGGAGTGTTTCGTGTAAGAACAATAAAGAGTTTTGTGCCGTCTATCGGTTGTCGGAAGTTCTTGTACAACAACGTGAAGTTTTAGAGGTGATACAGCCGGTGGCAGTTTGCGTGAGGAGACAAAATTGTTTTGCATCACAGTATATTGGAGCGGTAAGCTGTAATTAACATCTGAGCGTTTTAGTTCACCAACGCAGACAGATGTTGACTGAGAGTTAAATGGAATGAAGTAGCTTGGTGTAATTAGTGGAAGGAGTTGCTTATCGACAGAATTGAAGCAGGTGGTACTTCAATATAGGAGTGTACAACAAGTGGTTAGTGCCATTACACTCTTGGATATTGTTTATTCTTAAAAAATACTTATTGGTGCTGGCTATTCTCAAAAACATTTATTGGTGCTGGCTATTCTCAAAAATACGTATTGGTGCTGGCAATCATCCATTTGTTGTCCTAGGAGGTAGATCACTCATTGGAGCTCCGTGATTTTCAGCGTGAAGCTAAAACAAAACTAATAGGGGTAAATTATGTACCTACATACGAATTGGTTCAGCAATATCCATATTTACAGGGACATAATAAAATTAAGTATTCATGAGTATGGATTAAAAATGATACCGGTGTGGCAGCTAAGGATATGTGGGAAGAAACTAAACAAAAGATAATACAAAAACTGAGAAAATGGAAGCTGTGTTATATGGATAATGATAGTAAGATACAAGCAGTTAAAATATTTTAATTTCTTTAGTCTTATACATAGGTCAGGCATATTTTTATCAACCAGAAGAGAAGTTGTGGATAGCAATTAATAAAGAGCTGAAGGATTTTATCTGGGAGGGAATGATGGCAAGAGTCAAGTAGGATAAGCTTATTATTCCAATAAAACAGGGTGGAGTGGGATTACTCAAGTTGAAGGGATATTTCAGAGCAACACAGTTAAGGCTCTTATACATAGCATAAGCAGAAACCTATAATTCAAAGTGGAAAGATATGATGATGAAATGGGGGAAGCTTTAGTAATAGTTAGAGACTGGGATTTTGGATATAGACCTTTAAATAGAACAACAATAATCATACAGAATATTATATTCAAAAAGTAGCAGAAGGTCTTCTAAGAACTAAGCCAATTTGGGAATGGACAAAGGAAATTCTGCCAAAATGGATGACTGCAATTAGGGATGCAGACAATAGGCACAAGGGGGTAGTAATATATTGCAGAAAACTGGCAAAGGAACCAAGATATTGGGAGCAAATAACTACAGAAGGAAAGATAATAGAATGGAAAGACATCAATAACTTATTTGGACTGCAGGCTTGAGATTGCCTTCCATATCAAGGACTGATATCAGAGTATAAGCAAAGAGAAATAAATACAGGGTCCTAAATGAAAGACCAGCACCAGCAGAGTTTTTAGTAGCATCTAGAACAGAAGTTGCCTTAAGAAAGGAATAATTAGCAGACCATATAAAATATTGTATGCTAACTATAAGAATCAATCAGAGGAGGTTAGGAAGGATTGGGAAGAGAGATTAGATAAACAATTCACAAAGAAACAATGGGGAGCATATATGTATGTCTCCCAAATATGCAACAAAATCTAGAAGATTTAGGATCTTTGCCTGGAAGTGTTTACATAGATGTTTTGTATACCCCAGGCATACTCCTAAAAATTTTTCCTTAGTTAAACACCAAATGTTGATGGTGTGATAGGGAAGAAAGAGGTAAATGGGAACATATTTTCTGGGAGTGTAATTAGTTGGCAGACTTTAAAGATTCCATGCAGACTGCTCTATCAGAGATGCCAGGTGGGCAAATTGGAGTTCTTCTTTCGGCTTTTTCCTGGTTAGGGGTCACCACAGCAGAACTCCAGTCTGCTAATGATTGGCAGTAGATTTTTTACAAGGGCCAGCTTGATGTCCAACCTTCAATGAAGGCACACCCATTCGACACATGTCTTTCAAATGTCACTTGACCACAGGGAGGACATGCAGACTCCACACAGAAGGCGCTCCAGCAGAGAATCAAACAGGAGAATCTCTTGCTGTGAGGCAACAGCGCTACTGCTGCACCACCGTGGCTTTTAGGTGGGCAAATTGGAGTAACTAGGGAAATTATTTTTTGAGCTATGATACAGAATCGAAATTGCCTAAACATAGTAAGGCCTTGCTAAGTCTAATTATAATGGCTGCCAAAAAAACAATTACTAGAAAATGGAAATCAAAGTCTAAATCAACTTTACTGGAAGTAGCAAAGATAGTAACAGAGATAAAACTAATGGAACAGGGATCTTTAGAAAAGGGTAGGAGCAAACTACATAGGAAGAAATGGGAAATGTGGGATCAATACATGAAGAGGAGGAATGAGGTTTAAAAGAAGGCAAGATTTGAATGAGCTAGGTAGTAGCTGATTAACAAAGACAGCATATATTAAAAGTAATGTATAATGTTTGGAGCGGGTCTATATTATAACAGTGAATGCTTAAAATAGCAAATGGTGTATAATCAACCCTAAAATATCGAAACGGCAAACTGTTGAACATACGGAACAGCAATTTTTTTTCCCAGGGAAAAAAAATAGCTGCTCCTTAAAAAAAAAAACACAAAATAAAAACCTACACCCCCCTACTTAAATATGCCAACTCCGACAGCGCACCCAAGTGGTGGAGATGGAAAAGTCCCAAAAATGGCCCAGTGATTTTTTTCCCTGGGAAAAAAATCGCTGTTCCGTACATTTGGGATTTCATTGTTTCTATTAAAAAGGGTCAATTAAACAGCATTTGCTACTTTAAGCATTCGCTGATTTAATAGGGACCCGTTTGCAGCTAGAGTTGTGTCGGCATGGTTTAGACTGTATAATATTTGCAACTGAGATTATATCACTGTGGTTTATTGTCATTTATATAAATCTAACATTGCCTATGTCATACATGATTATTTAATAAAGATGTTTCTTATTTAAAAAAATTCATACTATTTTCATGACTTCCATGTTCAGCCTCATCATTTTCTTTCTCCTGAATGTACCCATTTCTTGTAACACATTCTTTTAACATATCCCATTCTCTCATCTGCTATATTTATTTACTTTTTTGCTAACAGGTGGAGTTAACTCTATTGTCACCTTATATGAGGTCCTCTGTTTTTTTTTTTCTTTATTGAATTATCACTTGTGACACGGGCAAATTTACATTCATATAAAAGTAATTACACTACAATTAACATAACAAACATTTTACTTCACATATATGATAACACCTTCATTCCTGCCTTTTTTTTTTTTTTTAACAAGAAACATCTTTATTAAACCATCATTTAATACATAGGCAATCATACATTTATACAAATTAAAACAAACCAGACCAACACAATCCTAGTTGCAAGCATTATACATCACAAACCATACTAACATGCTCCCAGTTGCAAACGTTATACCTCACTTGTAATCTACCCAGTCTTTTTCAGTCAAATATTAAATAGCTCATTTAAGTCCTGCCACCTTTTAAACCTCATTCCTCCCTTGAGAATTAATTTGTTGTTCTTGTAAATATCTTATAAGTGGTGGATTTAGTTCTTATATTTGAATGTTTTTATAATATTGTCTTTCTGTCTGGAGTAGTTGATTTGTTGCTCTTGTATGCTGTACTAGTTATCACTTTTGAATATTTTTAATATTGTCTTTCTGTCTGGAGCTTTTCTCCTTGGGCCTCCATTGAAAATGGGCTACCTTGGCCCAATGGACTTTCCCGGTTAACAAACTGCAATAAATAAATAAAATAAATAAAATTTGTATTTATTGTTCTCACAATTCCCATTTTTCCTATGTAGATTGCTCCTACCCTTTTCTAAAGATCTCAGTTCCAGTTGTTCTATCTCTGTTACTGTATTCACTACTTTTAGTATAGCTGGTTTAGATTTTGATTCCCATTTTCTAGTAATTGCTTTTTTGGAAGCCACCATAATTAGACACAGCAAAGCCTTACCATGTGTAGGCAATTCTGATTCTGTATCATAGCTCAGAAAACTCATCTCCCTCATCAGACTAATCTGCCCACCCAGCATTCTGTTTTTATCATTTCTGTTTTTTTTTGTTTTTTTTTTTTAATTTTACTATAAACATAAAATGTAAAAATGAACATGTTATATATTTTTTTATAAGTTTTAAAGATGTTTGCCCGTGATTGCGCTCATTTGGGCGGGCGTGCCCATCGCTTAGCCACAGTTAGCAGTCAGTGGAAAAGCATATAAGATCTAAATATGCAAAGTAAGCCAAGAAGCAATAGCGTAGCGGTAGAGATGTCGGCTGAAGAGGAGGCAGTCATAATTCGAGCCCCCACAACATCAATTTTTATTTTTATTTTTTATTTTTAGTGAAATAAGCACGAAACAATTCCCTGACATATATGTACATATATAAAATTATATTTTGTGTAAAATATAATGAAATGGGCCATGTATTTTGAAGAAATGTGTGATAATAAAAAAAATGTCAGAAGTGCCTATAGCTGAGCTACACTCTAACAAGCTGAGTATATCTGCCCGTAGGTGAGCAGTGGTTTTACAGGTGTAAAACGAGTGCCCAGGGTTGAGCAGCGTTTTAACACGCTGAAACTGTGTGCCCATAGCTGAGCTGAGCGTAATATGCATGCTGACAGCCAAATGATGCGTAAACCAGCGTAACCCATTTGCGCGGAGCTGCGCACCGCGCCAACAAGCTAACCGGCGGGCAACATTGAGCAAGCTGTATCAAAACTGCCTTTACACAGACACACCTCCTAGCCTGTGTAGACAGTCATAAAATAAAAAAAAGCAATGGCCAGGCTCGAACTCAGGATACCATGCACCATAATCAAAGTACTGAACCACTAAGCCATGACAGTTGCTCTTAGAAATGCAGTAATAGCATATATGTAGGAATGAATGGAAAGAGAAGCATGACAAAGCAGGTTTTGTGAAGCTGATACATTTCCAAAATGGCCAATCACAGATAAGTGTGGGAAAAATGGCATATATAAGCCCCATAGGTGGGAATACACAGCATAACTGATTGTGGAATCGATTTGCAGTCAGGATGGCAGGTGTAGGAGAGGGTAGTTGCTTCTGAGCACAGAAGTGGGGCATTGAGGAGTCCAAATATATGGTTTGGCTCCTCATCCATGATCATGAGGCCCAACTCATGCAGGGCCAGGTCCTGTGGGGAGCATACAAGGCTGAGGCGTGGGACCGGTTGGCACATGATCTCACAAGTGCCACAGGAATACCAAGGACTGGTGAACAGGTCCATCACCACCATGCGGACCTGAAGAGACGGAAGCAGGACCAACTGAACTGTTGGATCCAGGAGGCCCGGCAAATGCCCAATGCCCCACTACTGAGTAAGTTACATGTAATTATTTATGTAAGAAGTTAACCTAGCTGATATTATGGAGATGTGTATTCCAATATTACTTAATTTATATTACAGCTGCAGGTGTCCGTTCCATGAATCGTCGAGCCTATGCCGATAGGCTTGTGCGGTTGCGCCACCAGGCAGGTTAGTAATTCTCTCACTGTAACTGTTAAAAAATATAAGTATGACAGCTTGAAAAAGAGTGCAGTGTAGTCACCTATTAATAAAAAGTGCAAGTAACAGTGTAAGAGAGATTCTGTTAGTACTGTGTGATTACATAAGTGTGATGCAGCCTGTAATCCAAAAATAAAAATGAAACAAGTCTGAAATAAAGATGTTCCACCTGTAATATAATAGTACATAACCTGCAGCAGGCTGTAAATTACAGCTACACAAGCTGAGTAAAACACGTGTGAAATATATCCCTGTTTAAAATCTGAAACATGACACAAGTGAGACTGTTGGAAAGGATTGTTGTAACCAAGTAAAACCTGTCAATAAAGCCTAGAAGTAAGTACCATCCTGAATTGTAAAAATAAAACAAGTGAAAGTGTGAGAAAGAGTTATGAATCCACCAATAAAGTTGTAATAACTCCTGAATAAAGTATACTGCAGTCAGTACAGAATGCAATGAATGTGACAGGCACAACCAAACATTGAAATGTGTGGAATAAAGTATTGAAGCTGGAATGTGTGTCCCACAATTTGGATATGTTGCTGTACATTTGCAATATGCAGATAGTATGGTTGTATGAAATACCAAACATCCACAGTTGTCTAGAGCCATATAAAGCACATGTAGCAGGATGCTGTAGCTGAACAGAGCCAGATATGAATGTGTATGAATAAAAATGCAATGTATATTAATGTAGCAGTAACATTCCCATCACCAACATGCATAAGTTTACACATAGGAAACTGTAGTCAGACCTGTAGTGTGTATATATCTGCAGCTAGTAGAAATGCACAGCATATGTATAGGTATTTGAAGTTGTTAATGAAATATTTCTTCACCCTACCCTATAACCACAAATAATCCATTCCACATGAAATGGGTATGTGTCTTCACAATTAACTCCCCTGGACATTTGTCCTGTTGGTTCATACATATTTGCATGTACGCTGATGCATGTGCTCTGTTCATACATCCAAACCTGATGGCCTGTTGCCATCAATCAACCCTGCATGTTGTTGGATTGTGTACTGTTGTTCAAATTATGCATGTGTTATGCTTGCTGTTCAATGGCTTGAATTTATGGGTGTTTGCTTAATGGGAATACTAATGCATGCTGTTACAAATAATTGTGAATGGTATTGTATGTTACTAACCCAAACTGTCATAAAATAATGCAAAACATAGGACGACAGGGAAGGCGGGTTCCAGCGGACCCACCTTTCCCACTCAGCTGGCGAGTGCACCTGGCAGTAGTGCCCAGGCCGGACCCTCCTCCGGTGGCCCTGTGCCACCTGTGGGTGGAAGCGCTGCAGGGGATGGGGCTCATCCCCCCTCTGCAAGCGTGGCCAGAGGAGAACATTCACTCACCCTCCATAGTGTCCGGACTGTGGTGCGTAGGGAGATCAGGCATGCTGTGCTTGGGCCCCTACGCCAGCTTGAGGCACAGGTGGCACAACTCATGGGCGTGCCTGCTGCCCATCCTACACAGCCCCCAGCACAGCCCTGTCCTGGGCAGTGAAGGCACAGTGGCAACTGCCCATGGGTGGGGATCTCAGTCCCACTGTTGCAATCTGTGGGCTCATGGGCTCGAGATATCCAAACATCCATCCCCGTCAATTGTGTATCCCCCCCACATGTGTCATACACCACCCCTGTATGCGTCTTGTTTGTCTTGTTTGTCTTGTCTGTTAACCTCCCCTACCTACCACCCCAGCTATACCGACTTCCTGTATCTGACATACCACTCTCACCTGAAAAAAAAAGGGCACTCTGTACCCACAAAAAATTATGCCCCATACATAGCTGCTCATTTTGCACACATGTCTGCTGGACATGTAAACTGTCAATTACAATTGGCTGTACAACAAATATTGTTGTCCTCACACCTCTCTCAGGGGTGGAAGGTTTCAAATTTCACACCAAATTACAAACATATGCACAGCTGTTGCTGATGAAGAAATGGACAGCTATGGGCCTTTCCTACATCCCTCCTGCAAAACCCGAGCTTGTATTCCTACTGTCCTACCCTCTTTGTGCCCCCTTTTTCACCACTTTCCTATCTCCCCATTTTCTTTCCTTTCAAAGAAATTAGCGCAGGTGTGCGTGAGAGTAAGCACTTTTAAGCAGTAGTAAGCGGGTGTGCGCTTGTGTGCGCTTAGCTAAGCAAGTGTGTGCATAGCTAAGTGACTGTGCGCATGTGTGAGCATCGCGCAAACCAGCGCAAACCCACTTACAACTGCTTAAAAGTGCCTTAGTCACTCTGAATGACAAGGCCTGTAGTTTGCTCAGCAGCAAAATAAAATACCTCTGTCAGTCTCGAACCCAAGACCTTGGAAACACTAGCTTGCAGGACTTACCACTAAGCCATGACTGCTATACAAGAGCATTGTGCTGAAATAAATATATCATGAAATAGTAGGAATTAATGTAAAGGGAATATAGCATGTCTAGTACGCAAAGCATGTCATGTATATTTACTGTCAAATCTAGTGGATTTGTAAAATAGTACTGTGTGAAGAGAAACAGCCATGCTAGTTGGTAGCTAGTAGGTAATAATGTCACAGTAGCACCTGGCAAGCCACACACATACTCAGAGCAGGATAAACACTGCCATAGTTGAATAGTTAAGAGTCCAGACATAGCAAATGTGACTGAGTTACAGGGATGTCCCTGATGTGAAAACAAATGTCAACTGTGCCCCACTGACTCCCTGTGAAATGTACTAATAGTAGGCAGAAAGGTGTTACAACACATGCAATGGTAACTATGAATTACTGAAAGTATGCACCACTTGCACGTCACAAATGGTGTAGTAATACATATGCTCAGAATAACCCACAGTCACAACTGCAGAATATCAGAATATTTCATGGGAGTATCCCACTGATATGTACCATTCCATGAGGCTGATAAAAGATGCACCTGAGAGTATCTGAGGCCTGCTCAGCAGCATGATCAAATACCCTTGTAAGTGTCAAGGCTCACACCATGGCCAGCCCACACTGCATGCACTACCACCCTACCACAACAAACACATAGGGAATTGCTGCCCAAACAGTTATAGCAAGCATTACAAACTGTGAATGTAAATGGAAAATAGGAAAGCCATAGCAACACATTACAGGAAAGACACGTAGCAGGCATACAAGGAGTGAATGTAAAGGGCAAATATTGAAGCCATAGCAACAGATTGCAAGAGCCACTGCTATATACTAGTTACACCACAATTCCCACAGGAAAGCACACACACCCATATACACAGTATTACTAGTCGTAGGTGTCAGTTTACATACACACGGAGAAGAGGACACTGGAGGAAGGAATACTCAGCTTACAGAAAAACATGCATTGCAGTGTCTACAACACAGCCTGAAATATGAGAGACATACCAACCCTTACACTCACGGAATAGTGTCCACAGCAAACCAGCATGGTCCCCACCCTGATAATCTGAAAGGGCTACGCCTGCCTAACAAACCTTTTTATAGCACTGTCCTGAAATCACAGTGAGAACTGCAATCACTACACAACAGGCTGCATGCAATTAGTAAATGCTGGCTAACAATTGGTGCAGAGGCCATCACATGGACATGTGCAGATACCTACAACAGCATCCTGTACTCCCAGTCCACACATGCAATACTTTCATTGCACCCTCTGGAGGTAGAGACAGAGAGAGAGAGAGAGAAAGAGAAAGAGAAAGAGAGAAAGGGAAAGAAAGAAAAAAAAAGTAACAACAAAACAAACAAGTTGACAGCAGGCCAAGTATCTGAAAGCCTACGCAAACAGCTTCAACAAACACAGGTAATGTAAAGTACTAATATAATAGTCTACATACTGTGAACCCTCCATATCTGTTATTGGTCTGTATCTACGTATATGAAGATGTGCGTAGGGCCGGGGACATACTGCAACTGTCACTGAAGGCTCTACATACATATGTATGTGAAGGTAGCTATGTGCACATAGCAATGTAGGTTGTAGTGCAATGTACAATGTAGGTTGTACAGTAATGGATGTTCATCAGTACATTACTGTGTGTACACATATGTGGAACTAAAAAGGATTATATATCTATCTATCATGTGTATACGTATGTATATCGAGATATGTATGTATATCTATATATATATATATATATATATATATATATATATATATATATATATATATATATGCATATATGTATACATAGATAGAGAGGGATGTAGACATATATAGTTTCACAGTGTCATAGTTTAGTACTAGGCTATCTGCCCTGGGGCAGTTATAAGCCTAGCCATAGTGATGTGGCTTTCGCCACCCCATGTAGTGGTACAAAAGTGTACAGAATAGATTTAGAATACTGTGCCTCTGTCTAGTAGTGACACAGTAAAGACCCCCTTACATAATAGAATTAGTTTACTGTGCCTCTGTCTAGTAGTGACACAGAGATGACCCCTGGGGTAAACCTATGATCTCACATCCACTCGTCAAGATTTCACATGAAGAGAGTCAGTGAAGGGCTCTGTCTAACATGAACTGGGATTCTGTTCCAGAGTATGGGAAGCCTCTGAGTTATGAATCTGTCCCTCCAGCATGTCCTATCCATATTTGTGCTGAGGTTTAAATATTTAGCTCTTGTGGTTCTGATGGATTTGGATTTTATGAGGTGGAGCATGTCCATCAATTCCTGATTGGACATGCCCTTGTACGTCAGGCACAGATCACCTCTACGTAGGCAGTATGCTACTGCATAGAGCTGGAGTTTCTTTAGTCTGGCAGCGTATGACATATGCTGGAGACCCTTGATCCTCTTGGTGAGGTACTTTTGGGGTCTCCCTAGCTGTTGCAAGTGCCGGGTGAGGTACATACCAAATGGGGCATAGTACTCATGCATGGGCCTGATAAGGGAGGAGTATAGGGGTACAATGACCTCCTTTGATCTGGATGTGAATCCCTTCATGATAAGGTAGGCAAGGTAGGAAGTCTTTCCAACCACTTTGGCAACCTGGGTGTCAAATGAGAGGTCATTATCGACTTGTGTCCCCAGGTCTCTGATTACTTTGTCTGTACTCAGTGGGTTACTATCTATGTGATAATATGTAGGTACTTTGTTTTTCCCAAAGGGGATGACTATACATTAATTGGCATTCAGTTTAAGGCCATGACTCCGGCACCACTTGTCCGTTTCAGTGAGGCCTTTCTGTAGGATGTATGTGTCATCTGGTGTATCGACTATGGCGCTTAGTATGCAGTCATCTGCGAACTTTGTCAGCCACTACCCTCCCATGTTTGCTTCCACATCCGAGAAATAAATGCCGAACATGAGGGGTCCCAGGACAGAACCCTGTGAGACACCACTTGTGACTGGCTTTGAGTCTGACATGGCACCAGCGATTTTGACTTTATGGGTTCTATCCTTTAGCCGGTTTGCAACCCATCTTGTGACATATGGATTTACATTTCAGCTGTTGAGCTTGTCTATGATGCCAGAGTGGAGTATTGTGTCGAAAGCTTTAGCCAAGTCCAGGTAGGCTGTATGGACTGCTTTGCCCTCGTCAATGGCTCTAGTGACTGTTTTGAAAAGGTCAACCAGGTTCAAAAGGCAGGATCTGCCCTTTACAAAGCTGAACTGGGTGGGATCAAGTGTCTGTAAGTCCCCAATGTCTCTGTGTATGAGTTCCATAATGAGTCTTTCCATAGCTTTGCAGACCAGGCTGGTTAAGCTTATGGGGCGGTAGTTACCAGGGTCTGTAGAGGTGCCGCCTTTGTGGAGTGGGACTACTGTTGCTGTATGCCAGTGTTCAGGTACATATCCTGTAGTAAGGCTATGGTTAAATAGCATTTTATGTGTGGGTTTAGCTGCTCTCGGAATTCACGTAGCAGGCAACCCAGGTATTGATGCTGTGTTTATAGCTTTGCTGAGGGCGGTTCTCAGCTGGACATCTGAGATGACAGGGAGGTTACATTCAGCTGGGATAAGTATGTCTTCTTTTGGGGGTGAGGGAGGGGAGAAATTTGCACTGAACCTGTCTGCCAGAATGTTGGCAATATCTGTGTGTTCAGTGTATTTTTGTCATTGTGAACTAACTCTGAACATATCTGAGGGTTTCCACCAAGGTTTCTAACATAGCAGAAGAAGGCCTTGTGATTATCTTTAGTGTCCATAGCGATTTTCCTCTCAAAGTTGGCCTTGCATGTTGTTATGAGAGAACATAGCTTCCTACTAGTGCTGATCCGAGATGCCTTCTCTTTATGGGATTTTGCTCTGTCGTGCAGTAGCTTCCTTCTTTTGTTATACAATTTGGTCATGGCTGAGGTCCACCAGACAGGACGCCTGCCCTTGGTGGAGAGGGTCTTGGTTTAATTTGGGATTGCATGATCCATGCATTCTTGGAGATGTCCGTAGAAAGCATTTGTGAAGGATTCTGCATTGTGGGATGTGGTTTCCACTGGCCCAGTGGGCTTAAAGGATACCATCTCAGTTTTAAGAAGTGTAAAGTTGGCTTTTGAGAAGTTTTCACTGTAGTCTTTTGTGTTGTGGGTGGAGGTGGGATATGTATATCCAGGGTGATTAGTTTGTGGTCAGATGTCACTAGTGAGGGGTATACTTCCGGTGTGTAGCACATTGTCCCCATGTTTGTGATGATCAGGTCTAGTATATTATCTCCCCTTGTGGGAGAGGTGACTAGCTGTTCCATTGCATTTGAATTTATGAATTCCAGGAACCTTTGGGCTAGGGTGTTTGGGCTAGAATAATGCACCCAGTCTATGTTAGGGTAGTTGAAGTCTCCCAATATGATGGTGTTTGGTGAGACATTCATATCCTCCAATGTCTTCAGAAAGGCTGAATGGAGTTCCTGAGATTGGGAGGGTGGTCTGTAACATGCTACCAGTTGTATAGCGGTTTTTCCTATGGTTAGTTGCACCTGGATGGTCTCTGATGCTTCATGTTTTGCCACTAACCTGGAGGTGTGGGTGTCCTTGATGAATATGGACACTCCTCCTCCCTTTTTGTTTTGGCCTGAGTTTTGGGGCCAAAAAGCATGATACGAGGTATAGCCTGGTAGTGCTGGGGTGCTCTCAGGAGCCTTGAACCAGGTTTCAGTTACTGCACAGACATCGAGATTGATAGAATATGTATGTACAGATATATGTAATACACACATACATATATAGATATATGTAGATAGATATACATATACAGACAGATCTGACTGTCAACAGATATGTCTGTATATGACTATCTCTCTGTCTATCTCTGTCTCACCCCCTCTCAGTCTCTCTCTCTCTCTCCCTCTCACCCCATATCTATATGTATATATCTATATCTATATATATATATATATATATATATATATATATATATATATATATATATATATATATATATATATATACTGAGTGAGTATTGCAACAGGAGCCTGGTGACAAAGGCATGGAGTGAATACCAGTGTGGATACTGGAGTACCATACCTATTCCAAAACACTGACACCAGTAACCACCACATATGTGCATGCCTGCCCACCATTGCATGTGTCAGGGGGGAACAGGGGCAACAAGTGTACAATAGGCTCCTCATTGATATACACAGTGGCACACTAGTCCTGCAATACCTGTACATGGAATGTGTCAGCGGACATGGTGTGTCAGCTATGGACATGTAGGTCACTGTACCCCTCTACACCCCACAATGTCCTATACGGTATGTACCTCCCATGGCAGCTACAGATATGGAGAAGGACACAGACATACGTAAGTAACTGTGTCAATGCACTCAAACACATTACCTATGCAGAGTGACTGACAAGACCACAGAGCGCACCCAGACTACCTACATAGAGGTTACCACTGCTGGATATACATAGTTAGGTCACACCCATGACAGTTGTCCAACAACCATGGTAACACCTCCAACATCCACAACCGAAATTACCTATGTCTGTCGTCCTTGTCACCACAGTAAAGAGCACATGGTGGAGGTACGGGTCCCTACCCACAGATAAGACATACCCTGGAGTAAACCACACAGCATTAAGAAGCAAGGCTCCCCATGAGTAGATGTCAGACATACCCCTGCTGAATGTTATGCAGATAGGTAATATGCCATATGAGTCACCCTGTGTAACTGTTTGACAGGAGCAGGTATGATCACATTACATGTGTCACAAGGGGCAGGGTAGCATAACAGTATGCTTCTGTAGGCCCAGGGCCAATAGCATACTACCTACCTAAGACACAATGCACACCCATGAACCCATTGCAAACCAAATATGTGAGGTGGAATGAGTGTGCCAGTGACTGGGTGCATGTTATGTACTGGTGTGATTGCACACCATGACTGTCTGTCTGTCATGGTAGTGTGTGTCCTTGGTGTGAGGCCAGAGGCAGATGTGTGAGGTATTGCGATCAACACATACTACATTGCCATATGTTGTGCTGTGTTACCCTGTATGTGACTGTGGTGTAGGTAGGGTTATGGCAAGTAAGAGTAGTGTGCATTACCAGTGAAATATGTAACATGCATTGCATGCAGTGCATGGGTTGATAATGTTCCCCATACAGTACCTTGATACAAACCCCCAGTGTGAGGTTGTGCATTGGATCTGAACCAGTGTGCTGACTGCTGGAGTATACTAGTCTGTCGTATGGAGTGTGCCAGGTACTGTTGCACAGTTGTCGGCTGAGCACTGATATCTGGTCATTTACATGTGTATCCCCCAATAGACAGACAGATGCTATATATGGGGGTTAAGTTATATCACTACAGTCGAGTATTATGTGTATTATGTGTGCCATATTTTTCTGACATATATTGCTGACATATTATTCTTCTCCTTTTCAGGGCTTTGGTTCACCAGCGTAACCCTGTGTACTCCGCTGCGGAGGAGGAAGAGATACACCAGAGCCTGGTGCGGGATTTTGCAATACTCTTTTCCCGCACCAGCCAGAACCAGCAGGAGAGGGCTGCACTGTGGCAAGACCTGGTCTGTTGGGTAAATGACATAGGCACACATAACTGGACATATGAGCAGGTACACCATCACTGCAGTGATTTAATTAGAAATGTCCGTCAGCGTGTGTCGGATATCCACAGGCAACAGCTTGCCACAGGTGGTGGGGTGGCTAGACATCCCCCCCTCACCAGACTGGAGGGACTACTCCTAAGTGTTGTGGCTCCAGCCCAACAGCAACAACAGCAGCAGCATACATGCATAATGATGGAGGCTGGAGCCACCCAGCAGCAGGACATGGAGCATGCAGGTAACATGCCATGTGTATAGTTGACAGTTCTGTACACTGTTAGTTTATGCATGTGTGAGGTGTGTTCTCGGTTTGTAGCTGTTATCTTGGTAATTATTGTGCAAGAGTGATATTCTCAATTTCAGCAGGTGACCTGTGGAAGCCAACTGTTGCACTACTGAACTGTATCATACTCACAGTATCAATGGCACAGTTGTGCCCACTGACAATAAATGTCTCATTTCTGCAGGTCCCTCTGGTGTAACAGCAAGGCAGCCTATCCATGCTGGTGAGTGTGTAATAACAATACCTTCAATACTCTTGATACTAATAGTAATAATAGGCTAAAGCAGTAGTGCTATGTGTTTGATTGCAGGTGTGTTTGTGTCTGTGTGTTGATATCTCATATACTGAGGAGTGTGCATGTGTGCATGTGTGCATGTGTGCATGTGTCCTGTGTGCATGTGCCCTGTGTGCATGTGCGCATGTGTGCATGTGCCCTGTGTGCATGTGTGCATGTGTGTATCAGTGGTGACATTGTGTACACATTGTAAACTGTGTTTTCTGTCTTACCCCCACAGGTTCTGGTGCTGCTCTGGTGTTGTGCAGCAGGGCACCTGAATCAGCTGCCGTGGATAGTGATAATGATGATACCTGTGTAATGGCACAGGGAGGTGTGCCAGGGTCCATCGTTGGTCAGCCAGTTGACAGTACACAGCTGTCGACCCCATCAATGCGCACAGTCATCCTGCCAATACATCCTTTGTCACCAATGTCCCTAGGTGATGGACAGGATACAGTGGGCATTGACCAGGGTAATGTGGTATCGGTGGTACATGCATCCCCACACAGCAGCCATGGCCAGGGTCCTGACATGGTACCACACAGGCAGATGTCCAGGGGTTCTCGTGGGAGCATCCGTGGGTGTACCGCCCCTGTCAGATGTGCCCACAGAGGTCTTTCAACCTCAGCTATGTTTCGGGCTGTAATGCAGGCACAGTCACATATGGAACGGTACACCAGACAGGGTCTGAGGGAGCTGAGAGCATGTCGCACAGCTATGAATGACAGTATGCGTGATGTTGCGGCTGCCATCCGTAACTTCACCGAGGTCATTGACAGACATTGGGGGGACACATTAGATCTGTTCCACAACTACATGTCCATGAGCCAGGGCAATGGTGGACGGTTGAGGCATCGACGTGGCCGTATGCCAGCAACAGCAGCAGCTGGCAGCCGTCGTGGATGACAACAGGACCACGGCCACTCCCATAGTGCCAGCAGCAGCCCCAGCAATGCTGGGTCTGTGCTGTCATTAGACCGCCCCAGGAGACCACGTGCATGTGGCTCTGGACAGTCCCAACAGGGACCTATCTCCAGTCACCAACCACCTGCTTCTGATGACAGTACCCAGTCTGGCTTAGTACCTGATATGGTCCATAGCACCCCTGCCAGGCACAGGTACCATGTCCGTGGCCAGAGACAGTGATCTGTATGACCTGGCAGGTACAGTCTGTGGCTGTCCACAAACACCTGTATATGGCAGCCATGAGGTGGAACTGTGTGCATGCATACACACATGCAAATTGATAACACCTAGGGCTACCGCATACACGCACACACTTCATCAACATTGCCCCATCTTGTACTGCTGTCCCTCACCAACACACACACACAGACATGTCAATTGGTTGTATCAGTGGCAGACACAGGCATACCAAGTACACACCCTGTGCATATGATGAAACTATGCCACCTCCTGCAATCTGTAACATCGGTGCAGGAACAGGTTAACATGGTGCTGATGCACAGGGTGACTACATAGAAGTGTAGTAATAGTATCATGTTGTCAACAGTACAGTGTAATGATATCATTGTGGGTATATCCCAGCATGCCTGATGCAGTTACAGTATGAATGTCATTGTATTGTTTTGTACACCCATAGTAATTACCATAGTGTAATGTCTACAAATCTTTGCATACTGGTGGTGAAGCTATCAATGGATGGCCACCTACATAGGTAGCACAGGGGATAAGAAAATGTAAGTATTGATACTCAATGATGGACATGTCAACTGCAAGTTGCATGTTGTCCACACTCGACTCTGCAATGAGGATGTTTGAGGATGTTGATATCTGTGCAGTAATACACAACAGGTTCAAGACTCACAAGAGCACCCTAGCACTACAAGGTCACACCTCATACCATGCATGACAGCCCCAAAGCACAGAACTAACTATGACAGGAGGGAGAGTTTCCATACATGTCAAGGATACCGTGGTGCCAGGACAGGTAGCATACATCCTACTAAGTTTGGAACTGCTGAGTGAGGGCTCAGTGTCTGTTATTCGAAATGTGTATTAGTTCAGGTATGAGCACTTGGGTTTCAGGCCAGTTATTCTACATTACGAAGGTACATGGTCTGTACACTTGTGGGGGGTGGGGCTGGACCCAGCCCGTCTGACCTGTGAATGTCTGGGTACAGGCTTATAGTGCCTGCATATATGCACTGTTACCTACTGGAAGTCGTACACCTTGTTTGTTGTAGCATAGTCTAGATCCAGGCCTGCTGACTGTAGCTTTGTTTATATGCATGTTTGCTTGTTATGTCCCTGAAACACTGATTCCACCTGCAATGCAGATTTACAGCGCCTCTGTGGATCCCTAGTGACATCTGTATTGCTTACTGTACTGATGTCCATGTATCACTTGACAGAACGTCACTGTTTGTCCTGTTTGCATGTAAGTTGCCTGTAACACATTGCATATGACTTACCTCGTATTTGCTAACAAGAGCATTTATATATGCCAGCACTAACAAATCAGGAGCACTAAACCCTCTCATACTCACCTTGAGTACCTTGTTCCCCATTGGCCCTATGTGTTGTTAATTATTATGGGATTCACAATGCTATGGTAGCATGTGCAAAGGTCACTTGTCAATCTACTCTCTGGTCCAGTTGGTGAATCTGTGAGTCATGTGGCAATTTTACGGCTGCCTCATGTACACAGACAACCCTCTCCCCTTCCCATAAACTTATAACATATGTGAGAGATGCAACCACATAGCCAAACTGGGGTCTAAGCTCTCTTAACTCAGTACTGGCATACCCTGTCAGGTGGAGTGGGATACTACAGTGAATACAATACCAGTCTCACATAGACCTGCCACGACAGCAGTCCAAACACAGAAGCACACAGGAACATTCTTGGAGTCTCAGAATAGCATCCTACCTGAGCAGCAGACATCTGTGAAGCAGACACACAAGCAAACGTTATGCCAGAACAGAGCACGTGCAACACATAGCTCACAAAGCCTGTGTGCCAAACAGTCACAGCCCATACGGCTTAACAACACACCTGCTACAGTTGTAATAGGTACCTCTATCGTCAGGTACACTGAGGTCCTGCTCATCAGGCTGAACAAGGTGAAGGTCATGGTGAGATGCCCGTCGGGCACTATGATCCACCACATAACACAAGCATACAGGTCACTCCAAGGCATGTACAAATATGACTCAGTCATTGTCCGTGCCAGTGTGAATGACCTGTGACGTACCTCCCTGGACTACATGTTAGTGGACATAGAGGGGCTCTCTGAGCATGTGGCACAGGCTGCTATGACCCTGACCTGGAGTAGCATCTTACCCTCACCAAGAATGCTGCCACAATATGTAGACAGGATGATCAATTTCTACAATTACCTCATGTTTCGGTGCCATTCAAAGGGGATCCAATGCCTGTCAGCATGGGATTACATGCTAGATAAGCCACGTTGCTTTGCTAGGGACAGCTTGCACCTGTCACCCATGGGCCATTGTATATTGGCAGTGGCTCTTGCTACACACATAGTGCCTTTTTATGCAAGGCTGAAATTACATAGCCACCTACACAGGTATCACATGGGATAGGACACTAATAGTAATGCTACTCAACGCCAGCAGCGTAAACCTCAAGATGCATGCAGTGGAAACTGTCCTTAGCATGGGGAACAGCAATATCTGTGCAGTAACAGACTCCTGGTACAAGACTCACAGGTGCACCCCATTACTGCCAGGTCATACCTCATACCATGCTTGTCATCCCTTAAACATGCACCAAACCAGAACAGGGGGGATGTATCCAAAGGCACCTCAGATACACACACCCCCAGGCTGGTGGCACAGCACAAAGCATCAGAGCCTATCCATGTGCAACTAATAGTGGGTTAGACTGCCTTCAGGTTCATAGCCTGGCACACACCACCCTCCCATACCCAGGAATCCCACTTGGCCTTCCTGACAACACTGGGAATATGACAGTCTCTACAAACACCATTATATGGGTGGACTGCAACTACCCAAACATAGAGTGTGAGCATTACTCTAGCTCCAAGACCCTAGCTGAAAGGTTCCTAGCATTCATTCCCTGCATTGCTATGGAACAACTTGTTACCACTCCCACAAGAGGTGAAAACATGCTGCACCTGTTCATCAACAACATGTGGACTATATGCTCCAGACCAGTCGTGTATCCCTCGCTGGTAGGATGACACCATATACAACTCACACTGTATATTCACATACCACATGCAGCCCCTGCACAGAACACCACAGTCATCCAGTTGTCTAATGCAAATTCCATGTATTCACATGAGGCAGGCTTCGGACATGGGAACTATTGAAGGTCACAGGTACATATGTGTATGTGGCACACACATACATCATGTGTGCATTGACATTACTGATATAATGTATGTCGTGCAATATTGGGAACAACACCCCACACACATGGACAAACTGTATGACAAAAACACACATGGCGTTTGTAGGATACAAACCCCTACCTAGCTATGTTATGACACTTGTGAGAGACGCAGTAGCAGAGTGCACTATTTGCATTACTGGGAGGCCTGCTTTCTCCTGCTGTACTTATAGGGTGCTGACATCATCAGTGTTTAGACAGTGGAATATGCAGCATGTGGTGTGTTGTACTAGTTGCCAAAAGGGACATTTCTCTTACACATAGAATTGCACACACACTACTTCCCCACACGCATTCACACACTGAGCACTTGCAGGATTCAAATCCCTACCTAACTATGTTATGACACTTGTGAGAGACGCAGTAGCAGAGCACACTATTTGCTTTACTGGGAGGCTTGCTTTCTCCTGCTGTACTTATAGGGTGCTGATATCATCAGTGTTTAGACAGTGGAATATGCAGCATGTGGTGTGTTGTACTAGTTGTCAAAAGGGACATTTCTCTTACACATAGAATTGCACACACTACTCTCCCCCCGACATACATACTGAGCACTTGCAGGATTCAAACCCCTATCTAACTATGACACTTGTGAGAGACGCAGTAGCAGAGCGCACTATTTGCTTTAGTGGAAGGCTTGCTTTCTCCTGCTGTACTTATAGGGTGCTGACATCATCAGTATTTAGACAGTGGAATATGCAGCATGTGGTGGGTTGTACTAGTTGCCAAAAGGGACATTTCTCTTACACATATAATTGCACACACACTACTTTCCCCCACACATTCACACACACACACTGAGCACTTGCAGGATTCAAACCCCTACCTAACTATGGTATGACATTTGTGAGAGATGCAGTAGCAGAGCGTGCTATTTGCTTTACTGAGATCCCCCCACACATTCACACACACACACTGAGCACTTGCAGGATTCAAACCCCTACCTAACTATGGTGTGACACTTGTGAGAGATGCAGTAGCAGAGCATGCTTTTTGCTTTACTGAGAGGCTTGCTTTCTCCTGCTTTACTTATAGGGTGCTGACATCATCAGTGACAGTGGAATATGCAGCATGTGGTGTGTTGTACTAGTTGCCAAAAGGGACATTTCTCTTACACATAGAATTGCACACACACTACTCCCCCCCACATACACTGAGCACTTGCAGGATTCAAACCCCTACCTAACTATGTTATGACACTTATGAGAGACGCAGTAGCTGAGCGTGCTATTCAAATTTCTGGGTACTATTTGTGCTCCTGACATATGTATAGTGTGCTGACATCATTATTTATAAAGAGGTATGTACATCTGTTACTATCCATCAATAAGGGGGAGAGCATATATATGCATTAACTTTGCACAGGCACAGTGGCCTACTTTACTGCGGAGGCAGACGCCAAATACATTGTGGATAGCCTTCTGTATTCCCTATGGACAACAGCCTAGTATTGCACTCTACGGCCATATGTTTACCTGTCAGATGCACGTATCTGTTGCTCATATACTGTTTGTGGGTCTTTATTGCCATAGCTTTCCCTATCTCTATGAACAACTTGTGTACTGTGGCAGATGTTTGCATATGAGTGGGATCCAGTACTTTACTTATGTCTCTGTTGTAATTTCACCGTGTGCACTGGGCAGATTTCTGTATTGTGGGAGGTTCCTGTGTTAACACATACAAATGCCAGATATGTGTGTGCAACTGCTGAACTGTGACATGGCCTAAGTGTGTGAGCATGCCCAGTTCACAGTTTCTATGGCTTTTTGACTGACACGTCTCTGACACGTCTCATGTATCTAAGTGTGCGAGCATGCCCAGTGTGAACTTTCCATATGTTGGGATCTGTGGTCCACCACATTTGTGTTTGTGTGTGGACTTCATCTATATTTCACATGTACAGTTGAGTGTTGGCCATCAGGTTGTGTTCTTACTGCCCAACTGTTTTGTGTCTGGACCTAACAGGCATTATGCTGTGCCTGCAGGGTTGCCATGGGATAGTTTGCATACAGTTGTCAACATCCTTTCATACTGACCAAACAGTGTATTGTTGTATAGTGTACTGGTTCAGTACTTTCACTGTGGTGGACAGTATCATCGGTTTCAGTCCTATCACTGCTTGTAATATTTATAGTGAGCACACCAGAATGGTTGAGGGCCAGTTGTGCAGATATGACCATGTTGCATTTTGTTCAGATATGGACAACATAGAACAAGATTGTCCGACATTGTTAATGTATTCCACAACTTGTGTGGACAGTGACAAACAATGGCCATGTGCCCTAGGCCATTTGTAATGCTAGTCAGAGAGTGTTTGTCCTTCAACACACATATTTACTGGTGTTTACCATGACATATGTCAAGGTTAGTGTGCTGTGCCTCTGTCTACCCGTGACATACAGGTGATATCCAGGGTACACCTACCATCTCCCATCCAGTCATCATGATTCCTCTGGATGACAGTCAATGAGGGATTCCCTGAATAACCTGTACTGGGAGTTTAGTCATGAGTGGAGTGAGCTTCTGGGTTATGGACCAATCGGTACAGCATGTCCTGTTTATGTCTGTGCTGGGGTTTAGGCCTGTCATCTGCATAGGTCACCAGCATTCAGATTTTACATGGTGCCAGATGTCCATTGATTCCAGCTTGGTCATAGCTTTATACATCAGGCACAGATCACCTCCAGCCAGGTGGTATGGCACTGTGTGGAGCTGCAGTTTGTTTAATCAGGCAACACATGGCATCTGTTACAGCTCTGAGATCCTCCTGGTGGGGTATTTGTGGGGTCTTTCCAGTTGATGCAGGTGTCTGCTAAGGTACATCCCACAAGGGCCATTGTATGCAATTGTGAGGCTGCTGATGGATGACTGGAGAGACACAGTGACCTACCCTGACCTAGCTGTGCTTACCTTCATGATTAGGTGGGTATATGGTATGTTTCTGTAACCACTGCAGACACATGGTTGTCACATGCAGGATATCTATCACCTTGTGTCCCCAAGTCTCTTATTGCTCCTGATGTACTTAATGGGTTAACACCTATGTGGTAATTTGTGGCCATGTACTGTGTTTCCACAGGGGATGACTATACACTATTCTGCATTTAGTTTGTTGACATGGCTGTGGCACCACTTGTCTGTTTCTATGTGTGCCTTTTGTAGGATGCTTGTGTCAGCTGGAGGGTCCGATATGGTGGGCAGTTTGTAGTCATCTGCAAACCTGTTCAGACAGAGTCCTTCAATGTTGGCCTGTACTTATGTGACATATATAGCATACAAGAGAGGTCCCAGGACCGTGCCTTGTGGGATGCCAGTTGTACCTGGTTTGTAGTCTGACATGGCTGCAGTATGTCTGACCAGGTCAGTTCTGTCCTTGAGCTGGTTTGCAACCCATCTACTTGGATAGGGGTTTATAGTTAGGCTGGTGAGCTTATCTGTACTGAACAACTAGAGTATTGTATGGAAGGGTTTAGCAAGGTCCAGATAGGCTGTGTGAACCACATTCCCCTCATCAATGGCCTTGGTGCATGTTTCACATGAGTCAGACATGTTTAAGGGGCAGGATCCGCCCTATGAAAGCCACACTGGGTAGGGTCCAATGTCTGTAGGTACCCAATCTCGTTATTCCTGGGATCCATGATCATCCTCTCCATTACTTTGCCGACCAAGATAGTCAGGGTTGAGGGGTGATAGTTTGCAGTATCCATTCAGGCACCACCTTTGTGGTGAGGGACCACTGTTGCTGTACATTGCTCTTTGGGTACATATCCTGTGGTAAGACTGTGAGTGCACAGTAGTGCTATTTGGTGTTCCATTCTTCTTACAGTACTTATTGGACACAGCCCAGGACACCATCTGGTACCATTGATGCTGTGTGGTGTGCTTTGTAGATGTTGGCTGTTACCTCAGCATCTGCAATGTCAGGGGGCCAGCACTCTGCTGGGATAGATATTTGGCAGTTTGGTGCTGGTGGGGAGCTTGCAAAGTATCTATTAGGTTGGATGTTGGCAATGTGTGTGGGTTTGGTGTATTGTTTGTAATATTTGAGTACTGCAGTGCATATCTGTGGATTATCACCATGGTTCCTACCATCAGTTAGGACAGCTGTGTGATTATCCTTTGTGTCCTGCACAATTTGTATCATCATAGGTTCATAGGTTCATACTAGGCTATCTGCCCTGGCCATGTTTGAGCATAGACAGACTGTGTGTGACTTTCGACACCCCTTGCAATGTGCATATTATGCCCATTTCGGGTTTACTTTACTAGATGTGACACAGGGATGGCCCCCAGTGTACACCTACTATCTCCCATGCACTTGACCGGATGTCTCTTGTTGAGTATGAGTGTGGAGCTCAGACTATCATGGACTGGGATTCTGTTCCAGAGTGTAAGGACCCTCTGGGTTATGGATCTGTCCCTCCAGCACATCCTATTTATCTATGTGTGGAGGTTCAGATATCTCACTGTGGTGTCTCTGCTGGATTTGGAGTTTCTGCTGTGGAGCATGTCCATTCATTCTGGATTGGACATGGCCTTGTACATCAGGCATACATCGCCTCTGACTGGGCAGTATGCATGTGAATTGGGCTGTGGTTTCTTCAGCCAGGCAGCAGATGGCAAATGTTTGGACCCTTTATCCTCTTGGTGAGGTACATTTGGGGTCTTTCTAACTGCTGCAGGTGTCAGGTAAGGTACATCTGAACTGGGGCATTGTTCTCAAGTATGGGCCTGATAAGGGAAGAGTATGGGGGCACAGTGACCTCTCTTGATCTACATGTGCATCCTTTCATATTAAGGTGGGCAATCTAGCAGGTCTTCCTGGCCACCTTAGCAATGTGGGGGTCACATGACGGGTTACCGTCCACTTGTGTCCCTAGGTCCTTGATTACTTCTTCCGTACATAATGGATTGCCACCTATGTCATACTTTGTGTGTGCCTTGTTTGATATTTGTTGAGACATTCATACTCTGCAGTGTCTTCAGGAAGGCTGGCTGGGGTTCCTGGGTTTGTGAGGGTGGTCTGTAGCAGGTTGCAAACAGGGACACAGTTTGAGCCACTGTTACTTGCCTGTGGATAGTCCATGCTGCTTCTTGCTGTGGTACCAACCTGGGGGTGTGGTTATCCTTGACAATTACTGATAGCCACACTCCTACTGTAGTGTGTTCCATGTTTTGGAGCTGTAGAGCATGGTATAAGACATAACCTGGTAGTATTAGGGTGCTCTTCTGGGCCTTGACCCAGGTTTCTGTTACAGAACAGATATTACCATTCTCCATGCTGTGGTGGGTTTGGTCTGCATGCACCTTGCAGGATAGACTTCTGGCATTGGGTAGCATTATGTCCAGGTTGTTATCCCTTGTGCTACCTATGGTGGTGGGTTTGTGTTTCCAGCCTTACCTATTCAAGGCATAGTGGGGGTGACAACAGCCTTTGTCAGTATCCACACAGCCAGGTGTGCTGGGTGTGTGCCATCCCTAGCAGGTGGGGCATCATGTCTTGCTCAGCATGTCATCCCAGGCTGTCAGCAATTTGTTCCCCTTTGCTAACAGCAATACTTCAGCCAATTATTGTACTTGATCTTGTTGTCTTCATAGTGTGGCATCATGCTTGGTGAGGGTGAGATGTTAGGCAGGGTCTTCATGTTTGCATATACTAGATGGTGTTACATTGCTTAACACATGGCAATCATGCCTCAGGTGGTGCTGCAGGGCTGCCTATGTCGGATGCACATACTACACTCCCTGTACATGTTTGAAAGCAAGTTGTGTCATGTTAGGCGTCCCTGTTACTATATGAGTGAGTCAGAGAGGGGTATCATTCCCAGGGTTCCTACTGAGCCAGTGTATGTGCTATGCATTGCCTCTTTGCCAAGGCCAGGGCATACTGGGCACACCTCCTTCTGCCTACTGGGGCAGGCTCAGGTTGTTCCTCCTCTGAGTCACTCTCTGCCTGTGATGGCCTTGGCAATGGTGGGGGGCTGTTTGTCCCAGCCCTATGCTGGTCCTGCTGCAGCTGTTTTTGCAGAATCATATTATGTAGCATAGCACATACCATGACAATTTGGGTACATGTAGTTGGTGAGTACTGCAAGGCTCCACCAGATGTGTCCAGGCACCGGTACTGTGACTTGAGCAGCCCAAACACACGCTCTATTACATTTCGTGTTTGTGCGTGTGCCTCATTATGGCGTTCTTGTTCAGGTGTGTGTGCATTTCTGATGGGTGTCATCAGCCACGGCTCTAGTGCATATCCAGCATCCCCCACTAAGTGACCATGTGGGATGTCCCCATTGGCAAATGTCTGGTACAGCTGTGTCAAATGCCAGATATGGGAATCATGGTAGCTTCCAGGGCAGCCAGCACACACATTCATTATTATGCCCTGGGCATCACACACGACCTGGCAGTTGATGGAGGGGAAGCCCTTGTGGTTAATGTAGGCCCTACCCCGCTCACCGGCTGGTGCTTTGATGCGTATGTGCGTGCAGTCTATTGCACCCACTACCTCAGAGTATTCCGCTATTTGCTGGAAGAGACGCATATTGCTAGCAAATACCTCACGGGAATTGGGGAAATATACATGCTTACCGACATGTGCTGACATGGCATCCAGGAACTGGTGCAGTACCCTGGAAGCTGATGCCTGTGATATCCCCATCATATCACCAGTTGGTCTCTGGAAGGTACCTGTTGCTAGTATTCTTAGGCCAACACATACCTTGGTTTCCACTGGGATGGGTTCCCCTCTGTTGGTTCTGTGTGTGAGGTGTGGCCTGCACAGCTCAACAATTTGCTGCAGGAGGTCTCTGTCCACGCTATAACGCTCCACTATCTCCAGCTCATGTAACCCCTGGTAGGTGACCCTGGGCCTGTACACTCTTCTCCATCTCCTCACTGTGGGTTGTCTGGCAGCATTTGCATTGTCACCACCCTCAGCAAGTCTCCTAAGTCTCCTTATAACAGCTATGGCAGCCCCTAGCATGTTTGGTCTGAGTGCAGCTTTTTCAGTTTTCACTTCTAATAGCTTACTCCTGTCTTGCAGTGTCTCTTGAGAGAAACATACTGCAATGTTGTTTGCAGTGTTTTAAGTGCTGGGCTGGGCTAGTATTCTGCCTGTGTAATTGCCTGCTTCTAATTGTTTTCACCTGCTAACTCTACCAGTATTCCCTGCTAGCTTCCTACTATTTCTTCTGCTTCCTTTTCCCTCTCTGTTTCCTCAGGGGGGAGCAGCGCGCATACCAGCAAAAACACACTCACAGTGGCTACCACGCGTGCACACATGCTTACACGGACTAGAATCTGCTTATTCAGGTTAAAACACGTGCACACCAGTGCAAACAGGTTTACAGATCTTTAAACAGGCTCCTACATGCTTACTCTGCCTTACACGCGTGCACTCTGTCTTACTCGCGCCTCCCAGTGCGCACACACGTGCATGCACGCACAGCAAGAAACTTTGGTGTTGGCCACAGTGTACACCTTCCATTTCTTGACTTTCCCATGCTTATCTGTTGACACTCCTCTTTCTATGCTGTGTGACTGACATCTTTCACATACCACTTTACTCCAATGAGCTTGATTTCTTTCTAACATTCCCCCCCTGTGATGTCACCTATCTCCTACTCTGTTACTCCCCCTTATCTAACTCTTACACTACACGGGATGTGCTCATTTGCTATGTGACAGTGCGATTCACTATCCTACCACTCATTTACATAGGATTGCCTACTAATGCTTAGTTACGTGTCTTACACTCAGCTTCCCCCTTAGCAACCACTACATGGTGGCCATGTTGTTTTCAGTCTGCTAGTCCCTGCATTGTAAATCCATGCATTGCATAAAACCCACATTTGTGGGTTTCAAACCTTTATTTTTATGTCTTATTTAGCGCAGCCCATTTGCGCCGGGCTGCGCTGCGTTTAAACATCGCCGAAAAAAAAATTTATTTTATTTCATGTTTGCATCGATTTACCATGCCAGTGGCCACATATTTGGCCAGTGGCATGCTGCCTGATACATATGCACACTTTATTTGGAGCTGTCATGGCTCCATTGTGTTATTTGCAGAAATGTACTCAGTTGTCAACTGAGTACATTTCTGCTCCTAACACGACTCTTACACGGGCTGGTTTCAGCTTCGTGGATCGCTAATCTACCTCATTTGCATGCCTTTCAGCTGCAAGTGAGGTAATTAGCATATCCACACCCTGCCCATGTAAGAGACATTTTAGCTGGTCTCTTACACGGTATTTCGGGCTGTTCCTGGATCGTGATGGCTGCATGGAGTCTTACACGACTCTTAGACTCCGTACAAGCCATTGTGAATCCTGCCCTAAGAGTTAATAGACTGGATTCCTGTCTCCTGCACCTTTGCTATCATTTATCATTTCCTAAACTCAGAGTGGAGAGCTCACAGTTTTAATCAAAGAAGCAGCGGCAACAGCACAGTATTTAAATTGTGCACAAGCAGGTGAGCCCACTTCCTCCACAAGTAAGCCCACATCCTCAACTTATAGCATTGATGCACAAGCAGATGAGCCCACTTCCTCAACTTACAGCATTGATGCACAAGCAAGTGAGCCCACTTCCTCAACTTACAGCATTGATGTGCTAGCAGGTGAGACCACTTCCTCAACTTACAGCATTGATGCACAAGCAGGTGAGCCCACTTCCTCAACTTACAGCATTGATGCACAAGCAGGTGAGCCCACTTCCTCAACTTACAGCATTGATGCGCAAGCAGGTGAACCCACTTCCACAACTTACAGCATTGATGCACAAGCAGGTGAGCTCACTTCCTCAACTTACAGCATTGATGCCCAAGCAGGTGACCCACTTCCTCAACTTACAGCACTGATGCGCAAGCAGGTGAGCCCACTTCCTCAACTTACAGCAATGATGCACGTGCAGGTGAGCCCACTTCCTCAACTTACAGCACTGATGCACAAGCAGGTGAGACCACTTCCTCAACTTACAGCATTGATGAGCAAGAGGGTGAGCCCACTTCCTCAACTTACAGCATTGATGCACAAGCAGGTGATCCCACTTCCTCAACTTACAGCATTGATGCACAAGCAAGTAAACCCACTTCCTCAACTTACAGCATTGATGCACAAGCAGGTGAGCCCACTTCCTCAACTTACAGCATTGATGCACAAGCAAGTGATCCCACTTCCTCAACTTACAGCATTGATGCACAAGCAGGTGAACCCACTTCCTCAACTTACAGCATTGATGCACAAGCAGGTGAGCCCACTTCCTTAACTTACAGCATTGATGCACAAGTAGGTGAGACCACTTCCTCAACTTACAGCATTGATGAGCAAGCGGGTGGGCCCACTTCCTCAGCTTACAGCATTGATGCACAAGCAGGTCATCCCACTTCCTCAACTTACAGCATTGATGCACAGGCAGGTGAGCCCACTTCCTTAACTTACAGCATTGATGCACAAGTAGGTGAGCCCTCTTCCTCACCTTACAGCATTGATAACTTAAAGTGTTCAGAATAGGTTAGATGAGTGCCTCAAACATATGTAATAAGGTTTGTACTATTTCTAAAACATAAACATTTTGCAATGTATGATGAGGTCAAAATTCCCTTGACATACCATGATAAATGCTATCACAGAAACATAAATAAAAAATATCTTTAAAAAGTTTCTTAGTCATTCGTGACAAATAACAATAGCAATGTGACACTGACCTTACGAGGGAAGCACAGAACCCCCTAATGGATCATCTTCCAAAGTACTTTACTGATACTTCTGGCACATTAGGATCCTTTCAAAGAACAACCTCCTGAGTTGGAGTAAATTACACCCATTGCAAGGTTTTTATGTTTAAGGATGGCTAAGAATACTCAGACATTACTTAAATAATAACAATACACAGGTGCCTCACATGGAGAGGAAACAAAGTCATTTGTGCGGAAGAGTGGCAAATGATCCCTCATAGTATGACAAAGCAGAATCTAGAAAGGGTGATACTTCTCGCAGTCCATTTGTGTGCCACAAAGTCAGTTCTAGCTATGTCAAAAAGAGTCCAACTTTAGAATTTATTTTATGAATCCCCATATCCGATAAATCTTTTGCATTTCCTCCCTGAAACTATTGTGTGACTTGTTTCACTATTCGTGATTGCTTAGAAAATTTCTTGATTACTGAACCGTTTTTGCAATATTTGAGTGTTGAGTATCCTGTGAGGCCAATCTTTCAGGGCCTCCTAGTCTCACCTCTACTTAGGCCAATAGTTTCAGGGAGGAAATGGGTGACAGAACCTTTATACATATATATATATATATATATATATATATATATATATATAAGCAATTATGTCTGGTACATAATAATTTAGTTACTGCGCTCAATGATACACAGCAATTTTTTAAAGATTTATATGCATTTGTTCAAGACAATGATGTTGACCTGAATGACTGTCTACAGATGTGGAGTCATTGTTTACCTGTATTCCTAATTTAGAAGGCATCAATATGGTCAACTCCTTTTTAGCTTCGCATAGTGGTTTGGATATTAAACAGATAGACTTGATATGTCTTTTTCTTAAGGTTGTCTTAGAAAACAATATTTTCATGTTTCAGGAAAATTACTATCTACAAAAGGTTGGCATAGCTATGCGCACTTCGTGTGCCAATAGCTATGCCAACACGGTACTAGCGAGATGGGAAGAAGAATATGTGTTTAATAGCCCATACAATGGTTCTCTCTTATTTTATAGGAGGTTTGTTGATGATGTGGCTTTAGTTTGGCTAGGTAATGAGTCACAACCAGCTGATTTTATTAATTATTTGAATAACACTGCGTCTTTCCTACATTTTACTTCACATGCATCTAGGAATGTGATTATATTCCTAGATGTTCTTGTTCAAAAATATAGTATGGGGATTTTTGTTACTAGACTATATAGAAAATCATGTAGGAAAAATACATTGCTTCAGCGTAGCAGTATGCATCCTTCCCACATTTAAAGGAATATCTTGAAAGGTCAAGGGATGAAAGTTTCATGACTTAACACTGAAGAGGGTTTTCAAACCAAACTTGAATTGTTGTCTTCTGACTTTATGTCCAGACGGTATAGTAATAGAGAAATAAGTGGAATGGTAGAGGAAGTAAGAAGCTTAAGAGCTAATACAGCTTCCCCTTATTTTTCTGAAAATATTTTTATGAGCTCCTCAGCAGTAGAAGAGAAAAGGAATAATTATGTACCATTAGTGTTGCCTTACGCTAGTGATTTTAGACAGGTAAGACATGTAATAGATTCTAATTGGAACATTCTTACTACAGATGATAGGATTAAGGGTATAGTAGGGGTTTCCCCTTTTTATACATATAAAAACAAGAATACTTTAAAAAGACAGCTCTGCCATAGGGATTTTAAGTTATGTCAGGAAGACACTTTAGACAGGCATTTGCCTTTTGGTCCTTTTCCATGTGATAGCTATAAATATTGTTCTTCTGTAGAAATGTCAAACTTGTGTTTACACCGTTTCTTAATAAAGGTTTGTGTTTAAGATACATGCACATTGTAAAACTAAAAACATTGACTATTTAGCAACATGAATAGCATGTGAAAGTTTCTACGTAGGAAAAACAAACAGCATGATCTATGAAATAATATGTGAGCATAAATATGCGATTAGGAGAAGCGATTTAGCCAATGCTCTAGCTAGACATGTGCATGAGTTAGGTCCTTCACACAGCTTTATATTTAAGGTTATAGAATTGTTTAAAGGACAATGTGGTGGTGATTTAAAAAACTACACAGAAGAGAGGGAATTGTACTGGATTTTTAAGTTCTGTGCTGATAGAAAACTGGGTATTAATGATAAGGTCTCTTTAAGACTAATTTTAAAGTCAAGGGATTTGCATAAGTAATTGCTCTATGTAAAATGATTGGTTTGATTTTAATATTTTAATTATGTGTTTAAATGTTGGTTTCTGTTGCATTTTTAACTTGTCTGAAGAAGAACTCTGAAAGTGATTACGTGTTTTTTATTTTTTTTTTATTAAATATTAGTGTTTGTCAAGCCTTGGCTCTGGGATTCCTTTGTTTTTTGGTTGATATTTTTCATACTTTAAGGAGTTCCCAGGTTTCAGTCTTTTGGAGGTATTTCCCTTTTTAAGATCAATAATAATATACATTAAAGAGCCATAAATAGGGCAGGGTGAAAGGTAAAGCTATTCTAGGTGCAAACTGTCAGGGGGCACAATCATCAGTTGTCACTGATGTGGAAGTGCAGTACTGACCTTAATAATTAAATGGTGATACTGCTTTTGTGGTCAAGACTAAAGGCAATATGTGATGATTTAACTGTAGCAAGCTGCTTTGTTTTTGTCCATTTGTCCAACTTGAGAAGAGTTTTCTTTTTCCATTTTAGTTTTCAGCTTGGCAATACTTCTCTCTTTAACTTCAAGGATCTGCACAGGGAAATTTACTACGTAGCTACAGTTCTTATGCATTATCCCTTATTGGCATCATTTTATGTTTTGCTGGATGAAATAAGAATTAAAGTTTTAGGCAGTAATGCCTTTGTTACATATAGTATAACTGAAAAATAGAAATAAAAATGAGGGACAAGGCTGTTTGCATTTCTCATATTAAAAGAGAAGCAGATGAATGTAAGCAAGTATAACACATTTAGGAAAGTGAAAATCTTCTGATAACTTTGGCATCTTTTCTTATCGCTTTTTTCCCTTCTTATTTCTGAGATTGCACCTTGTAATTAGATGTATTATACATTAAAGTTACATTGACAGGATAGTATGATTGGTGCAGTCGTGATTTGCTGATGTAGGAGTTATAGAATTCAATAAGGGCAGTCAATCTGTTGTTATTTTTTGTTGATTTCTTAAAAGTTGCCACAGAGAAGTTTAAGACTATTTGCATTTTTGATAAGAATTATCATGTATAAAATAAATTAAAAGTAATGTTTTGTTATTTTAATCCTACATAAAATTTTTATAGACGAGTACATAAAAATGACAGAATGGTATATCTCACACAGTTTTCACAATACTAAAAAATCTAGATGTAATGGTATAAAAGAGGGTGATTAATGAAACATGTTCATATGAATAAAGTGTAAGTGTTTTTTAAAAGATTTTAATTCCAGATTTTAATTTAAAAGCTACAAAGTACTATTATGTACTTCTTTTACATAAAAAATGAAAGGAGAAATAATTTTATGAAAAATAGTTCTGTTATACCAACAATTGGTTTTGATGGTCCCTTTCAACAAACACATAACACCAAATGATATTTGACAACCTTTACTAAACTTCCATAAACATAATTTTGTTAACCAATATTTATTAATTACAACCAACATGATATAGTTTAGCATAACATTCATGTAACGTTGACTAGGACAGCGTGATCTCGCTCATCCTGACCCAATAAGCAATGTCCATACCTCCACTTGCTTACTTATGAAGCAGCGTACCACCACTCACTTCATTTACCATTTATTGAATTACACATACAACCAAATAAGCAGCTTACCTCCGCTCACTTATTTTACTTAAGAAGCAGCGTCCAACTGCTCACTTTCCTTTCCCAACTCATTGAATTCAACATCCAACACCAGAGAGGGGAACAGAACAGGGCAAGCCTGCCCTCTTCTCTGCCCACCAGCCTGACCAGGCTGTTCCCCCCGGGCTGTTCCCCCTCTCTCTGACCAAACTTCCAACAACCTAACCACCATTAAAAGGCATTAAGCCAACCATCATTCGGTGTACCCCATCCTCTCTAACCAAACTGGATCCATGGCATCACCTCCCAAAACAATAACATATAAATAAGCAAAATAGCCAGTTGAATAAAAAGCTGAAAGCAAACCACTAATCCCCCTCCAATTATAAAGTAACAAACCATAGCCTCATAAGTTAGCATAATGAATATGTATGAGCTAAATACTCACTAACTACCAATAGCTGCTTTGTAATGATTCCAAAGTCATGACCAACCAACTGAACAATGAAACATTAAGCCCACTGCTACTTGAAACCCCGCAGAGGCAATTGCATCCCATCATGCCAAATTGCAGCCCCATTTTACTGCCTGACTGACTGGCTGATCTACTGACCTGGCTCATTCCCAGGTAATCACCTGCCAAATGCACCACAACATACTAAGCCCAAGCCAGGCAAAACCACATGAGTACAGTGTACCCCAGAACCCTGAAATGCCCAATGTCAAAGCAAAACAAGGTCAGTGACATGCCATCATGCCTAAAAGCAACCTCTTTATCCACCTAGTGGATATACTAATGACCAAAATGAGATTTCCTTTCTTGTCTAGTAATCTCACCATCATACACACTATCCCTTATAAGGGAAGAAAACATTTGGCAACCAAAACCACTCTGTTAATGACATCATATACATCCATGAAGCAGTAACAGCACAAACTGTAGGCCAAACAACCCTCCCTATAACAACCCTAACTCCAGCAACCAACTTACTTTGACAATAGCAAAGCTAGACTTTCCACTATGTGATTTCTTAAACCTCTTGTATTGCAGGCAGCATGGGATATATGCAAATGGCCCTTTAGGAAAATCAGGTCTTTCAGCTATATGGCAATTCTGAACATCCATGACTTTTTTCTTTTTAAGTCGATTTATGGACAAATTCAGGCCAAGAAAGCCAAACCCCACTAGCTGTGGATGTACAATGTTTCAGCCTTGTTATGGCGTCATCAGCACAGCATAAGTGGAATGTTTGGCTAATCTTTAGAAACATAAGGTTGTTATATGCAGTAAGTTGTCTATAGCATTCTAGATTCAGTTTTAGTTAGCACAGTCTCTGATTATACTATGGTGTTAAGGGGCAAGGGTGACTTGGCTAAAGGAATGATTTTAATGCTTCCATTGTTCTTAACAGAACCACTCTCAGTAACTACTCCCTTTCTCCAAACAACCTAATTATATATAAGGAATGTTTCTGATACTTTTCATAATACTCAACTAGGATCACTTGTTTCTGTCTTTCAATAAAGGATATTCCATTTTTAATGCAACTGTGGACTGCCTACTATTTTCTGATTATTTTGGAGCACATATTTTATAGTTATATTTTACAGTTCAATTTTTATTAAATGAACTAAGTGCATAACATAATTTAGGAAGTGAACATCACACGCTCCGTACTGCAAGGTTTCTTCTTGGTATGTACAGTTCCTACTATCATTCCATCTGTGCTCCTACCTGCTATATGCATACTGCATATGTCTGTAGGCCTCCTTGTATTTCATGATACAGACAGGGAATGCGCAAGCTGACACTCACCAAACATATCACAGCATAATCCCAGCGCTGCTAATGTTGGGCTATAGTAAGGAGTTTAATCTGTTGTTCCCTTAAATGATGTCATCCATGGTCTTCCTGTGAGTTGTAATGTGCATTGTGTTGTCATGTACTCTATCCCCTTGCCTTTATCTGGCACTGGTCATACAGAAAAATCTTGAAGGCCCTATGGTAGCCACACATGGTAATACTCTGAGTAACCTATTCTCATCTTAAGATTCATGTTTTCTTCCTTTCATCCCATTTCCTTCCAAGTACACCTTAAAAAACAAATTAGTCGTCAGTGTTTAATAGAATGGTAAAAGTACATTGGTCCATTTTTAGCATGCAACACCCGCTTTACCAAGTTCAGTTTTAAAACCATTAAAATACCTCTGCTGAAAAATCTTGGTGATAGAGTAGTTACAGAATCTTGGCTTAAAGATGATGTTTGCTTAGCCCATCCCATCAGGTTTAGCTACCACTTCACTATGAAGAACAGGCCTGGTTTAACAGTAATTGGGCAACTTAGTTATAAGAATGACTAATGTGAATGTTGAGGTAATAAAAATAATGCTTCACTGCATGAAGGAATCCCTAACTGGCTGCTGATACAAGTTATTTAGGTTGTCCTGCCACATTATAAACTAGCTTGATGCACATCCCTCCACCTCTTCCTTTGGTGAAGCTACTTGAGGAATTATTTTATGAGTACGCCATGGACCATACAAAAAGTCATGTTAATGGGGGGACTGAATAGCTTCATATTCTTTGAGCTTTGTTCAGTCTTACTCAAGTTGTCAAGGACCTAATAGGCCTAGTCAGTCCGTAGGCACCACTATATTTCTAGATCTGATTATAACAAACACTGGATACAGATACAGTAGTACATGGATCTTACTGAATTTTCCAAGTGATTGGTCTTCTGTTCCTTCCTTCTGAGCTTTCAAAAAAAAAAAATAGAATTCACAACGGTCAATGGTAGTCCATTTCCAGGGAGTCTAGAAACTACACTGTTTGATTGAAGAACATGATTTGACTCTCTTATCCAAGAGCTACTGTGTGTGTGTGTGTGTGTGTGTGTGTGTGTGTGTGTGTGTGTGTGTGTGTGTGTGTGTGTGTGTGTGTGTGTGTGTCTGTGTCTTTAAGAGCACATGCCTGTGCATGTGTGCAACAGTGTATAAGATGCAGCATCTGTGAGGATCGTTACATGGTCATTCCTAATTTCATTTCAGTTTCAAACCACAAAATTAAAGTATTGCAGTCACTGTTTTAAAATATACATATATCAGCATAAGAAATTCTTTACATCCTAGCAGAATGCATACTATTTGTGATTTCCCAAACTACTTTCGCTACATTATGGACGATGTCACACAGCCTCATCAGATCTGCTGTCATCTAAACTTCTTGATAAACTTAAATAAGGGTAATCCTTGTCAAGGATTTACAACTTCAAAAGTTAAACCAGCAACTTGGACTACCGCTAGAAAAAACTTTCCAGTCCACAGAATTTCTTTCATGCTCTAAAGTAACAGCCATAATGGAATCCCTTACATGATATCAAAAGTCAGAGGGCATCCCACAGATAATTACATGGAGGCAGAACATCACACCATGAAAAGTAACAGGAAAAAAGAAAAAAATGTTGCAAGTCATGAAATGATTATGGCAAAAAACACAGAAGGATGCATTACAACAATAAATCATGCATGAAGGAAAGAATAACGGCAAATCACTTTAACACCTGTCCAAGAAGTTCAGTTTTAAAGAAATAAATTTAGTCTGGTACCAGAGGGGAAAAATTACCTATTACACTGACACTTTACAATCCACAACATTCAAAAAACGTAGCAGAATTGTTATGAATATGGCCATATCCTTGTAAATTAAAAACAAGCAAAGCTTAATAAGAAGCCATCCCAAGGTTTTCTGGAAACCAGTTAAAGACCTTAGTGAGCACAATGCTAAACTAATGACAATGTCAAGTGGATATAAAAAGTTTACACACCACTGTTAAAATTCCATGTTTTTGGGATATAAAAAATGAGACCACAATAAATCTTTTAAAATTTTCCCACCCTTAAGGTAACCTATAACCTGTACAATTCAATTGAAAAACAAATCTGTTACGGGAAAAAATATAAAAAATAAAAAATGTACAATGCGCTGGTTGCATAAGTGTGCACACCCTTAAACTAATACTTTGTTGTGTGTGCACACCCTTAAACTAATACTTTATTGAAGCACCTTTTGATTTAATTACAACATTCAGTTTCTTGGGTAGGAGTCTATCAGCATGGCACATCTTGACTTGGCAATATTTGCCCACTCTTCCTTGCAAAAGCCTTCCAAATCTGTCAGATTGAGAGGGCATCTCTTGTGCACAGCCTTCTTCAGGGTACCCCACAGATTTTCTATTGGATTTAGGTCTGGGCTCTGGCTGGGCCATTCTAAAAGTTTAATTTTCTTCTGGTGAAGCCATTCTTTTGTTGATTTGGATGCATGCTTGGGGGTCATTGTCGTATTGAAAGGTGAAATTCCTCTTCATCTTCAGCTTTCTAGCAGATGCTTGAAGGTTTGAGGTCAAAAGGGACTGGTATTTGGAACTGTTCATAATTCCCTCCAGCTTGACTAAAGCCCCAGTTCTAGCTGAAGAAAAGCAACCCCAAAGCATGATACTGCCACCACCATGCTTCACTGTGGGGGTGTTCTTTTGGTGATGCGAAGTGTTGTTTTTGCGCCAAATGTACCTTTTGGAATTGTGGCCAAAAAGTTCAGCCTTAGACTCATCAGACCATAACACATTTTCCCACATGCTTTTGAAAGAATTGCTGCATTGTTTTTTTTTTTTTAATTTTAGCCAGGCCTGGATGTTTTTTTCTGTGTAAGAAAAGGCTTCCATCTTCCAACCCTACCCCATAGTCCAGACATACGGAGAATATGGGAGATTGTTGTCACATGTAGTACACAATCAGTACTTGCCAGAAATTCCTGCAGCTCCTTTAGTGTTGTTGTAGGTCTCTTGGCAGCCTCCCTGACCAGCTTATGTCCAGTCTTTTCATTAATTTTGGAGGGACACCCAGTTCTTTGCAACGTCACTGTTGTCCCATATTTTCTCCACTTT